>NC_089587.1:199962536-200016147 GCF_019320115.1 Miscanthus floridulus
TCAGCGTCCGGTCGTTTCCAGTAAGGTTCCAAACACGAGTTTTCACGACCGGACGCGTCCGGTCATGCCTGATCGGACTCACCCAGCGTCCGGTCATTCAACGTCTCCTCTGTGCGCCTCACGTCAGCGTACATCAGCACTGACTGGACGCACCCTGCCAACGTTCGGTCGTTTGACCGACGCCAGCGTCTTTGCTGATACATCTGACCGTACGCGCCGGTCCAACCGTGGCCAGCGTCCGGTCACTCCCAGTGACCTTCGTCTTTTCTGTCTAGGGCGCCGGTGGCACCGTCGGACTGTCCGCACTCTACGGGTGGACACTCCACCGGTGGAGTTTCTTACCCTTGCTCCCAAACTTCACCACCCTTGATCAAATATGCCAACCACCAAGTGTATCACCTTGTGCACATGTGTTAGCATATTTTCACAAATATTTTCAAGGGTGTTAGCACTCCACTAGATCCTAAATGTATATGCAATGAGTTAGAGCATCTAGTGGCACTTTGATAACCGCATTCCGATACGAGTTTCACCCCTCTTAATAGTACGGCTATCAAACCTAAATGTGATCACACTCTCTAAGTGTCTTGATTACTAAAACAAAATAGCTCCTATGGTTTATACTTTTGCCTTGAGATTTTTGTTTTTCTCTTTCTTCTTTCCAAGTCCAAGCACTTGATCATCATCATGGTATCATCATCATCATGCTATGATCTTTATTTGCTTCATCACTTGGAGTGTGCTACCTATCTCATGATCACTTGATAAACTAGGTTAGCACTTAGGGTTTTATCAATTCGCCAAAACCAAACTAGAGCTTTCAGTGTCCTCGATCGGATGGCTCCAGTCGGCTCTAAGTGCGCCGGTCGGAGAAGAGCGGTGAGCAGGGTTCTTACAAGCCCCGGTCGGAGGGACGTGGGGTCGGAGTTGGAAGTAGGGCTCGGGGTAGGCCTTCCGATCGGAGAGGCCGTCCGGAGACGGCTGGAGCCTGAATCGAGCGCTCCGGTCGGATAGGTGGGCCAAAGTAGCTGACGAGCGGGCGTTGCTCTTCTTGGGCCTGGCCTTCCGGTCGGTTGCTGGACCGCCCCTTTGCCCTATTGTTTTTAGACTCTTGGGCCGAGCCTTGGCGCAGAAGCCGGTCCCCGAGGGACCCCGGGTTTATGAACCCAACATAAGTATAAATTAACCATAATAATCAAATGCGACAAAATAACTCACATTGCGATCCGGACACTTGTAGAAGATACGGCCCTTGTTGGGACACTCCTTCCTCACTCGGTACTTCATCACAATCTTCTCCTCACACTTGCCGCATGCAATGAGAGGGAGGTCCGGCCTCAGTCGCTTTTGAACCCGATGAGAGGCCGAGGACCCAGAAGCGGTTGCCATTTACTCTCTATACTCATTTTTAATATAATATAAATTTCACATTTTATAAACAAATAAAATTAAAAAAACTCTAAATTCTCTATATCTCTAAACCATGAAGTGTGCTATGCATGCTAGAAATGAAAGCTGAATACTAATTTTGAATAACTACTTTAACCTTCCTTCATCCAAATATGCAAATTTTAAAGTGATTTTGAGCTTAAATGGCTTACAAATAATAAAAAAAAATCCACCATAAAAAACCACATATATCTAGTCCACAAAATGAGATATGCTACTGATGAAACATGAGAGTATAAAGTTGGTAACCTATAGAACCGAAGAATCGATGGAGGAATCGAAGAAATCTTGTGATTACCGACGATGAGGAAGAAGAGAGGCCGGCGATGAAGCAAGAACACTAAGCTCGAAGTGGCTCGGGCTCGGGGAGGAAGAAGGGGTATATAGGAGGAGATCTTTAGTCCCAGTTGAAGACAGCAACCGGGACTAAAGATCTATTTCTAATCCCGGACGGAGCCTCCAGCCAAGAGTAGACTTTTACTCCCGGTTGGAGGGACCAACCGAGAGTAAAAGTTGACCTTTAGTCCCGGTTGGTAAATCCAATTGGGACTAAAGGTCCCCTACAGCAAAAGCCTGCCGTAGTAACCGGTGGGCAGGGACTTTTAGTCTCGGTTGGAGCTACCAATCAGGACTAAAGGTTTCTCTAGTCTCGAACACGAAAAATACAGGAAATAAAGTTAAATTTCAAAGTGGATCAAAAGTCGTTTCTCTACTAGTTTCATACATCCTCGGGTTAATCACGCTGCCGCTGCTGGCTCCGCCAAACATGCCGCCCGGGCACCCACCATGCTCGACCAGAGCCAGATGCACCTGCAGAGCTTGATGAACTCGCTGGCTGCCAGCGGCATGTTTGGTGGAGCCAACAGCGGCAGCATGATTGACCCGAGGATGTATGACATGGATCAAGATGTGAGGTTTCACCAAGGCCGTGGTGGCGCTGAGATGACGCGCGACTTCCTTGGCGTCGGTGGCAGTGGTGTCATGAGGGGGATGACGGTGCCGAGAGGGGGGGCACCAAGACGGTGCCGGTGACATGAGCTCCTTGGAGGCCGAGATGAAGTCGGCCTCGTCACCCTTCACTAGAGGCAGGATGCAATAAGAGAACCCTGTGCTCGCACAGTGAGCGAGTCCTGAGCAGCCTGCCATGCATGCATCCATCCATGGGTGTACTAAATCCGTTACAGCAGGTTGTTATAGTGTACACTGCACAATGCATGGGAGTAGTATAAGGTTGCTGCATTCCATGCAATGAAGCAATAATGGGTAAAGACAGGTTTCAACCTAATCTTAAGACATGCATGGTGAGCAAGGAGCTTCTTTGCTACTAATCCAAGAGCAGGCTAGATCAAGTAGAATCATGTGATCGATCATCTAATTAATTGCTGCATGCTTGGTGGTGTAGTTCCTGTCGAACATTTGTTTTTGCTGGACTATATATATATATATATATATATATATATATATATATATATATATATATATATATATATATATATATATATATATATATATGTGTGTGTGTGTGTGTGTGTGTGTGTGTGTGTAACTGGGTTAATTATACCGGAGGAGATAGTATTTATCAGTAATGCTGTAGCTAGCTAGGTTAGTAGTACTGGCTATATTAGGGGATGATAAGAATTCATGCCCCCCCAAATTTCTTTTGTCTGTTGTTTTTCCTTCTACTGTACTTACCGTACCCTTTAATTTGGAGCAAAACCATTTTTATTGCTTCTTATAGTGCATTTAACAATCACACCATACCCATTTGGGGACATATATATGTTCTGCATTTTTTCACAATATATTGTTTATTTCTTTTTTTTCTCAAGTACAGTATATGTTTTCTTATTAGTTACTTTACCAGCCAAAAAGAATTTAGGTGCTTATATTATCTGGTGACAAATTCTGTGTGACTTTGTTTGTCACTATCTGACACTATATCTATAGCTGTATGTGCAAATAACATTTCTCTATTGGCCCTATTCGCTTCTCTTATAATCCGTACTTTTCAGCTTCTTTTTTCAGCCGGAACAGTGTTTTTCTCTCACAACAAATCAACCAGAACAGTGTTTTGACTTGTTTTTTCAGCGAAGCGAACGGGGCCAATTACATCCACCAATCTCTTTTATGGGTAGGAAAAAGAGACTTATAACAGATTCCCTTTTAGGTTCAACAAGTGGAAATTGTGATTATATTACCATAATAATTTGATACGAGCGTCGGACCTTTACTCAAGTATCGGATAGACGCGGGGTGTGGGGGTCATGTGACACAACATTTGTTTATTAATATCTAGTTAATTTATCATCACCTGTCCATCCACTCCGCCGCCCGCTCTGCCCATGATGCTCTGCGTGCATGCCCCGCATTTCCTGCCGATGCTCTGCGTGCCTACCCCGCTTCTCCTGCACTGTTCATGCCAATGCTCCGCATGCCCGCCCTGCTGCTCCTACCGTTGCTCCGCGTGCCCGCCCTACTGCTCGTGTCATTGCTCCTGCTCCACTGCCCGCCCCGCCCGACAACGCCGCCGGCGCAAGGAGAAGCGATGAGCCTTGGCGCAGAAGCCCTCCGGCCTCTCCTCCTGCTACGGTTGCGGTGCCCCGATGCAGACGGTACAGTGGAGGAGGCCGCACCAAGATATGATGCATGTTGCAAGTGCACATTTGAAATGTTTCAGATGCTTTAGAGGTACGTTTCAATTGTTTCATACGGATGTTGCAAAAGTAGATTGGGATGTTGCATATGTTGCAATGGGTGTACACATACTTGCAAGCGTATTCTCCAATGTTTCATTTGTTTTTTCATACGTATGTTGCATGTGTGTTTATCTAGATGTTGTATATGTTTCACACATATGTTGCAAGTGTTTTATATGGATGTTTATGTATGTTTGCAATGGTTTTCAATTGTTTTTGCAAGTGTTTCGTATGCATGCTTCAAGTGTTTGATCTGTCTTTTTTGTATGTTGCAAGTGTTGCATCTAGATATTTTAAAAGTAGATCGGGTGTTGCACATGGGATGCGCGTGGGAAGCGGGAGGGGGCCCGAGCAGTCCCCGCGTGGGCGACGTTCGAGCGGCGTGGGCCCCCGCATGGCGCGAGTGACGTAGGCGAGGTCGAGCGAAGTCCGGGCGACGCAGGCCCACGTGTGGACGCACGAAACGGAGGGGAAACCGACTATAGCCTCGCGTCCGGACCCACGTCCAGGGCGCTAGCAGTGCTGATTATATTATGACTAAAATTTCAACATATATGTATCACGTGGCCTATGCCATGCACCAAGAAACTACCTAGGTGCAAGTGCAACCCCCCTCCCCCGGCACTGCACGTTCTAAAAAAAATAAGAGAAGTTTTCTTGTCGAGAAGCACCATGTAAATCTTGGTACTTCCTTGTAATAATATTTGTACATCTGCATAAGAAAAGAATGAAGTACCATAAGTTCTTTTTTTTTGTTAAACGCAGTCCCTCACATATATATACAGCCATATACTCACTCCTATGAATTCACGCACACTCAATCCCTATGAGCACCTCCTATAGACTAAGTTGGACTGGCAAATCTCAAGATTGACAAAGTTATCGTATGTGTCTCGCTACCAACGAACACGTTACCTACCACCGAAAGAATAGTATCATTAAATCCTAGATAAATTTGATCCTAGGATTTGAACCTATGAGCATTAGTGTCGAGTCGATGATTTAAACCTAGATGGACAAGTTCCACCACAAGGAGCCTAACCAACTGAGGCTCAGTTCGCAAGTTCTTATAATTTGATCCTCAGGGCAAGGTGGCTTAGATTACAACCGGTGGTCCAAAATGCCCCTACTCTAGGGGTAGGTCCTAAGCATATTCCTGGTATGTAGGGGCATTTTGGTCTTTCCAAAATAAGTCTTACATGAACCCAAGTTGAATTTGAGTTCCTAGGTTGGCGGTCCTTCGCTGCAAGCCTTTAGTCCTCGAGCGCCACTCATTGCTAGCATGAAAATCCAAGACCTTGGACTACCCGAGATTGTCTTTATTGGGCCCTTAATTTGGCTCCTTGAACATGGCCTCGCCCTTCATTCCCTTCAAGCCTTCCAAAAGTATTTTGTCTAGACTTTGCAAATGGCTTCGCTAGGTTTCTTGGTGACGCTCCTACGCTCGCCCTTTCAATTCAGAACCCTTGCAAATACATCTATTTTTGACAGTCTTGCGAAGACATCCTCATTGGGGGCCGTCATTCTCAATCTAATGTTCTCTACATGAAACAACATCTTGAGAGCCGTGGATAGTTAGGTCATCAGTTAGCCGTGAATATGGATGGCAATCAAGGGAGAAAGGCTTGTCCATACAAACGGTAAAGGCAATGAGAGGATCAAAAATTCTAAATTGATGGCAATGAGGGAAATCTAAAATTTTAGATGGCAATGAAGGAATTGTCCTTGGTTTGAATGGCAGCGAAGGAATTCTCTCCATCCTCCGTAGGGTATCGGCCCCAACAATTATCGTTATCAAGTAAAACAAGGTGGAAGTGATGGCGAGCAGTGCTCCTGTGTGTCCAATCATTCGCGGCTCCTGGCCGAAAAATATGAGTACATCGTATGAGAGGTGCATCCAAGAGTGAAGTACAAACAGTGCAAGTCTGTGCTCAAGTATTGCACTGCCAGCTAGCTAGCCGCCGTTCTCTAACAGCTCATGCTGATCGTGATTTATATACTAAATGCTTCCAGTTCCAGTTAGTGGCACACACAGAGATTTGTAAGGTTGCATTAATTGCATGTACGTATATAAACCAACGATGGCGCCGTGTTGTGCACGGTGCACATATATAGTAGGGCATGCTGGTGATGGGGACAAGCAGTATTCCTTGTGCCGGGTGACGAATTACGTACAGTGTATATAAAAGAGTAATAGGCCGGGCTGTGAGGAGTCGTCGCTCAGCTGGTTGGTACGGTTGAGCTTTCACCAGGGTATGTTCAGGTTCAACTAGCGGATCGATCGGTCTCTCTCATTATTCTCTTCTTGATTAGTTCCTTTTGTTGAAAAGCAGTTACCTGCTGCTCGTCCCTTTCGTTACTTAATACACTAGTACAGAAACAAGCTGTACTCCCGGTTAGAAAACTACTTCAGTCCCGGTTTTCTAGCCGGGAGCACGAATCCGGGACTAAAAGGCCCCTCCTTTAGTCCTGGTTTTTCGTCCGGGACTAAAGGTTAAAGAGGTCTCCCGGCCTGGCCACATGGGCCGTCCCTTTAGTCCCGGTTGGTATTACCAACCGGGACTAAAGGTTTTCTTTTTTTTCTTTTTTTGTTTCTATTTTCAATTGATGATTCGTTTTGGTTTTCGAATAGGTTTTCGAATACTCATTCTACGCTGCTAATAATATACGTATTCTACACGCTTATAATGTTCGAACATTTTGTATAAACTAAAGTATGAAACTAACGTATATATTACATGTATATACATATATTGTATGTTATTTTATGTACATATAATATGCATATATATATATATATATATATATATATATATATATATATATATTACAAATAAAGCTTGCATTGTATATTCTATCATATCATTGGGATAACAAATTCACTCCATCTGGTTTGGCTTCCATGTTTGGTTCATGTCATTGTAGAACTCGCCGGCGGTGTTTAAGACCTGGTCATTAAGAAATCCTGCTATGGTCTCTTGAATTGCTTTCAGTTGATCACGTCGTATGACTTTTTTCTTCAACCATAGAGTCTTCAATAAAAGTTAAAGGAAAAGTATTAATATATATATATATATATATATATATATATATATATATATATATATATATATATATATATGTTGGTCACATGATTACTTATATATATGAGCAATAAAAGAAATTTTGAATATATGAATATATTTATATAACGTACTTTGAGGATCTCTTCAAGAGTTCTTTTTGAGTACGCCATGATGAACTCGCAAACATAGTATCCGCAGTAGTTGGTCTCCTGTTCTTACCTCAGAACCCACTTTTATGAGAAAAAAGATCCGGTGAATTGAAAGCATGCATGGTGTTAATTGAATTATATATATATGTAGCTAGTACTTACTTTGTATGCGATTACATCCAGTGGCGCTTTATAATGTTTCATGTGGTGTTCCGCAATGAAATTTTTCCAAACACTGTGCCTAATAAAATAAAAAATTAATTTGGCCTTTAATAAATGTTGTAGTTAAGAGATCAGGGTATATATAGTTGCTAGAGAGACCAAATTACCCTTGGATAATATCTATCATGTCTTGGTACTCTGTTTGCTCTTTTCTTAACGAGTCTAAGATGCTCAACCGACTATTGGCCATATCGATGACCATCAATATCTAGTGATTGCTGCATATGTTTTTATACACAAATATGATCAACATTAACTAGAGTCAACATATATATATGGGAGATAGCTTAGCTAGTAAGCAAATAATTGAATAAATGTCCATATGATCGACATTAATTATTTAGCACTCACTTGAAGTTGTAGGGGAAGAGTATGTCCTTGTTTTGTTGGTTTACTAAGAACCTTATGAGATTTTTCTTGAGTTCAGCTTTCCATTCAGGCGGGGGATTAGGGTGTTTGAATACGACATTTAGATCAACGAAACCAACATCATTATCCTTTCTCTTTCTGAGTTTTGTCATCTCATATCTGCATATATAAAAATATAATGTGAGGATATATAATTTATATATATACATGTAGCTTTATATATATATACACTTTAATAGTGAAAAATAATCACACTTACAGACAATAGCAGCTAATAAGACTTTTGTCGAAAGAGTCCAGGTGGCATAGTTGTTGTAATTCTAAAAACTCGACATATATAACGTCATCGCCACGGAAGTAATGTTGGTTTCTAACTCTGACAGAAACAAAGGTCGTCCCTGCCCGTTCACATGTCGTCATGTACCACTTGTTTAGCAGGTACATTTGCATACCCAGTTCACCTAAGGCCTCATGGTTGTATAGACTCTTTCCATGTTTAAATTTCTTCCAAGGATCCACTTTCGGAGCAGATGGTCCTTCATCGAGCACTTGGGCAAGATCCAAACCAGTATCCTCGTAAAACCGAACCAGGTCCTCAAAATCGACGTCTAGTAAGTCTAAGTTTGAACCATATTCATTACAAATGACAAGAGGGGGGGCTGATTGTTGCGATTGTTGTCCGAGTTGTGCAACACCTTTCCCTGCTCTAGTCTTTTTCTGCGCCGCCTCAAATGACTTGGTGAGAGAGCGGTCGTAGTCCGATTTTGGCAGGGTCTTTTGAGATTCCCACTTTTTTTGGTCCACCTTCTTTCTTAGAAGATCTAGAGTTAGGTAGAAGTACGGTTTCTCCGGGTTCTCACTCGCTTCTTGTTGCTTTCTTACTTTTTCGAAGAAACTATTCACATCTTTTTATACTGCAGCATTTAATTTTTTTTCACTTTTCTCGTAAGACAGTTTTTGGGGAATAACTAGATTAGAGGAGGTTTTCTTCTTTGCCAGCTGGTGGGCCAACAACTTCGTTTGTGGGACGGACCTCTTAGGAGTTGGCTGCTTCTTGGTCATCAAGGGAGGCGGGGCAGCCGTTGGAGACCTCCTTGGAGGCGTTGGAGACCTCCTTGGAGGTGGCGGCGGTGGCGACGTTGCATAATCATTGCCCGGAGCACTATGATGATCTGAAGATTGAATAATTGGACTTAGGTTGGTGGAGGCCCTGCTGTGTGAGTACAAAAAAGAATAATTAGATATAAGAAATTGTTATTATTAATCATGCATGTCAATAGAAAATTAGTGAAAAAATTATTTCGTTCACTTTTGTCCGCACCTATTGTCTGGCAGTTGAGGAAGCGGCGGTGGACTAGAGACCCCGGGAATAATGATGTAGCGCTTGCGCCATAGTATGAATGTCTTCTCTGCTTCTCCTAGAGTCTTCTCCCCATCACCTCCTGGAATGTCAAGAGCCAGATCACTAAAATATTTGTTAACTCTATCCACTGAGACGCTAATATATCCAGGTGATATTATTGCCCCATGGATTCTTGATGTCTTGGTAGGATCTAGAGGAGAAAAAACATCGAGAGCCACCATGATTATGGCATTCCCTTTTGGAATATATAGCTCACATGATGTAAACGGTGCAGTGATGTCATCCACGAGAAAACGTAGCATTGAGTCAGCTTGATTTGGCAACTCTGTGGAAGCGTAGCTGCTTTTTAACTGATCAGGGGGCTAATATTAATGTTGATTCCTGGATCTGATGCCTGCCTTTGGGCACTCATTGCTATTTGCACTTGCTTTATGATTTCCTCCTGCATTCTAGCTTGCATGCCTTTTTCGCGCTCCTGTGCTTGAAGCAACGCCTCTGGTGACTCACGAATATATTCCTCCAACCTGCTGATCCACGCTACTTCATCATCCTTCCTTCTCTGTCGGCTTCTGTAGGTATCTCTGTCATTAGGGAAACCATGCTCCCAAGAAATGTTCCGTCCTAAACCTCTCGTCCGGCCACTGTGTTCAGCAGTCCCGATGGCAAACGTCAGTTTATCCTTCTCTCTATTGGGCCTGAACGCACCAATAGCTTTAGCTTGTAGAGCATAAGAAAATCTTTATGTTGCTCTTTCGAGTTTTGGGCCATGAACCAGCTTTCCGGTCTCTAGGTCCAGTCTTCCCCCATGAGCGAAAAACCAATTCTTCACGCGTTTGGGCCAATTGAGTGATTCTGGTGTGATAACCTTGGCAAGAATATCCGCTTCCATTTTTCCCACTTGGGAATGGCAGTCGCGTAGCCACCTGATCCCATGCTATGGTGGTATACCTTATGTCGGGCATTTTCTTGGTTCCTTCTCACCCGTTCCTCACCATCTTTCGATGTCTTGTACTGTACAAAATCATTCCAGTATGGCCTCAACTTCGCGAGCGGACCCCTAGTATTGAAATTGGACGTTAGGTTCTTCTTGATGTATTTCGTGTATAGGGATTTCTTCTAAGTCTGGAATTGTGTGGCCATCTTCTTCATAGCCCACTTTCGAACTAGCTCCTTCAATTCATCATCGTTGATATCAACATAATCATCCGCTTGCAACGTGAAATGTTGAAGGATATCATCCCAAATTAAATTCTTATCAAGATCAGAGACAAAACTAACATGAGGCTCGTTGATCTTTTGCTTCCATTCACGGGCACTGATCGGAAGTCTGTCCCTTACAAGGTACCCAGAGTGTAGCACGAATTTCCTTGCATGTGAACCAAGTGGTTCGCCTGTCTCGATATTGAATTCCGATATTATGTAGCGCCCCTCCAATGGATTTTTTGGGCCTCTAATATTTTTGCTTTTTGTCGTTGTGGTCGTCGATCCAGAGGGCTACGTATAAAAAAAGAATAAATAAATATCATGTGTACACATAATAGATGATAGATATTCAAATATATATATATAATATTCAAATATATATATATAAATATATATACCTCGTCAGTATTTTCTTGCACAATATTTTCTTGCTCATTTTCAAGAGCCAGGTATTGACTCCCGTCATCTACGTCCTGCTGGTCACCATCGGCAAATTGAGTGCCGATGATGATAATATCAATCATTTCTTCATCCATGTTGTCTCTCGGGGCAGCCATCTAGTTTTTACACCACTAGATATATCTATAAAAAATAAAAACCATATATCTATAAAATGGATCGAGTCATGTGCTTAAAATTAATTAAATAACTACACTCAAAATTCAAGTCTCCAAAGCATAACTTTGATTTCTTATTTTCTTAAAATATTTATTGGCAAGTGATATATATAACAAATTTATATATATAACAATATAAATTTAAAACTCTCTAATATGTATAACTACACTCGAAATTTATTGGCAAGTCTTCATTTCGTCGTATTTTAAGTCTGACGCAGTGACATAGACATAATTTTTTTCAAGGCTACTAATTCAAAGTGATGAGACCATCTTTCGACAATGCCCATTCAAAGCGATGGGACCATCTATATTATGTAGCATAATAGGTTGTTTTAGTTTTGCGAAAGTCTCTTAATTTTGACTAAGTTTAAAAAATATATCTTAAAATCTGTACCAAAAAAATATTGACAGTACACTAGTTTAAAATTGTAGCGGATGGTGCACTTATCTAGTATTGCAGTTGATGGTGCACTTATTCAATATTATAGTTGTTAATGAGATATTTCATAAACTTAGTTAATTTTAAAATAGAAAAATATGACTTGCAACAAATTAAAACAACAAACGCATTGACCATGGGCCTTTGGAGTTGCCTTCAAAATCTTGTCAGCACTTGGCTTTTCAATCAAACATCACATAAAAAAAACATCCAAACACAGCGATTTCGACAAGACATCAAAACCATAAACTGAATCAGCGGCCAATTTCATACCTACAAACTAAAGCAGCGCTATATTTTAAATATGATTTTCATACCTACAGTACAAAGCAGTGCATCGATAGTCAAATTTGACAGAGACGTGAAGACAAAAATAAGAGTACAAGACATTGGAACTGACGACGTTGACATGTAAATTTACAATGCAGTGTTTTAATTTTTTTGGGGGTTTTTGAGACATGAAAATAAACACACATATATATATAGACCATAGAATCTATATAGACAGATGAAAGAAAACTTCTCCGATGACAACAAAATAGACTAAACTCTTCTAGACGAACTTTTTTTAACCAATTTTTGCAAATTTTTCTTATACCGATACACAACACATCAACAGACTGGAAGTACGAGTAATAGCATTAAGGTGTAAAACAGATGAACCATGTGCAAGGACGAAGCTAGTCAGTCGTCCTCGTCGGGTCTGCTTGTGGAACCATGTTTAAAACAGATGAACCATGTGTAAAACAGACTGGAAGTACGTTCTGCGACAGCGGCGGCTCGCGGAAGAGGCGCACGGAGACGCACGGAAGAGGCTCGTGGAAGAGACGCACAGAAGAGGCGCACGGCCACGGGCGACGGTGACGAGGGCGGCGGCGGCGGCAGTGGTGATGGGCAACGAAGATGAAGAGTGAGGAGGAAGAAGAAACGATCGTCTTATATAGGGGAGGGACCTTTAGTCCCGGCTCCTGTAAACGCCCGGGCGAAAAGACCTTTAGTCCCGGCTGGTAATACGAGCCGGGACTAAAGGTGTATTTTGGCGGGCCGTAAAAAATGCAGCCCACCTTTAGTCCCGGGTGGTAGATCTACCCAGGACTAAAGTTGGGCTGCAGTTTCACTTCCTGCCCGTTTCAAGCTCTATTTGTTTTTTATATATTTCTTTCTATAAAATGTTAAAGTCTTGTTAATTGCACAGTAAATTAAATACAAGGCATAAAATTGTTTTAAAAGAATATGGATTTACTTTTGTTTTATTGCACACAGAAAAATTGTGTGACCTAAAGTTTTTTGTTTTTTCTTATAAATATTGAAATATAATGTCATCAATAATTACTATTTCGTTAATGCAAAAATGTAGTGTTTAATTTAAATCATTAAAACTTTTGTTTTAGATTGGAAATTTGTTTTCACATCATTTTAACGTAAATCTTTTTATTTTTTGATCACTCATTGTCCAAAAGCGACATGGAAATCCCACCATCAAACACAAATTTAATCTGAACATAGAAAAAAAGGAAACACCTAATAAACATCTCTGAATTCACAATTATTACATAATATCTCTAATACACACTATTAAACATCACTATATATATCAAGCGGGCACAGTAGTGAACTTCTTCTTAACGTATATATGATTTCTTTCCTAGTGTCCCCTTTCCACTTAGTCTCCCCTCGTGTCGTGATTCAGGAACACCAATCGGGTCAAAGTCGGGAATAAAGTCAACACAAAACTCAATGACCTCCTCTGTTCCATAGCCCTTGGTGATGCTTTCTTCTGGCCGAGCACGGTTGTGAACATATTTCTTTAGGACTTCCATGAATCTCTCAAAGGGGAACATGTTGTGCAGGAACACAGGACTGAGAATGCTAATCTCCTTGACCAGGTGAACTAGGAGGTGTGTCATGATATTAAAGAAGGAAGGAGGGAACACCAACTCAAAGCTGACAAGACATTGAACCACATCATTCTGTAGTTTAGCTAGATCCATTGGATCGATTGCCTTCTGAGAAATTGCATTGAGGAATGCACATAGCTTCACGGTGGCTAGACGTATATTTGGAGGTAGAATTCCTCTTAATGCAACTGGAAGCAATTGCGTCATGAGCACATGGCAGTCATGGGACTTTAAGTTTAGAAATTTCTTCTTTTGCATATTTATTATACCCTTTATATTCGAGGAGAATCCAGATGGTACCTTGATGCTTGCTAGGCATTCAAACATGCTTTCCTTCTCTTCTTTGCTAAGAGTGTAGCTGGCAGGACTTAAGTTATGGCGTCCATCATCTGTCTTCTCTGGATGCAGGTTGTCTCGTTCTTTCAAACACCGCAGGTCCTATCGTGCTTCAAGTGTGTCCTTAGGCTTCCCATACACACCCATGAAGCCTAGCAGGTTCACACAAAGATTCTTCATCAGGTGCATCACGTCGATCGCGCTACGGACCTCTAGGACTTGCCAATAGGGTAGCTCTCAAAATATGGACTTCTTCTTCCACATGGGTGCGTGACCGTCGGTGTTGTTCGGAACAGGTTCGCTGCCATGTGCCTTTCCAAATACTATTTTCACATCCTTGACCATATTGAGTACATCCTCACCAGTTTGGTTGCCCGGCTTGGTCTGGTGGTCTGCCTTACCTTTAAAATGCTTGCCTTTCTTTCTTAGGGGGTGATTCGTAGGAAGAAATCGACGATGGCCAAGGTACATGACCTTTCGACATTTTTTCAAGATTATACCTTTAATGTCATCGAAACAGTACGTGCATGCATTATATCCCTTATTTGATTGTCCTGAAAGATTACTTAGAGCAGGCCAATCATTGATTGTTACGAACAACAATGCTCATAGGTCAAAGTGCTCCTGTTTGTGCTCATCCCACACACGTACACCTGGTCTGTTCCACAAAAGTAGAAGTTCTTCAACTAGTGGCCTCAGGTACACATCGATATCGTTGCCAGGTTGCCTTGGGCCTTGGATGAGCACTGGCATCGTAATAAACTTACACTTCATGCATAACCAGGGAGGAAGGTTGTAGATACATAGAGTAACAGGCCAAGTGCTATGACTACTGCTCTGCTCCCCTAAAGGATTCATACCATCTGTACTTAAAGCAAACCTTAAGTTTCTTGCGTCATTTGCAAACTCTAGGAATTCTCTATCGATTGCTCTCCACTGGGACCCATCAATAGGGTGTCTCAACATATTATCTACCTTACGGTCTTCTTTGTGCCATCGCAACAACTTTGTATGGTCTTTGTTTCTGAACAGACGTTTCAATCGTGGTACTATAGGAGCATACCACATAATCTTGGCAGGGATTTTCTTCATGGGACGTTCGCCCTCAACATCACCAGGGTCATCTCGCCTGATCTTATACCGCGATGCATGACATACCGGGCATGCATCTAAATTCTCGTACTCCTCGCCATGGTAGAGGATGCAGTCATTAGGACATGCATGTATCTTCTGGATTTCTAATCCAAAAGGTCAGACTACCTGTTTTGCTTCGTACGTAGTGGCGGGCAATTCGTTATCCTTCGGAAGCATCTTCTTTTGGATTTTCAGTAACTCCCCAAATCCCTTGTTAGATACACCATTCTTTGCCTTCCATTGCAGCAATTCCAGTGTGGTACCCAACTTTTTCTGCCCCGCATCACAAGTTGGGTATAGTAATTTCTTGTGATCCTCTAGCATGCGCTCGAACTTGATCTTCTCCTTTTCACTTTCGCATTCTCTTTGTGCGTCACGAATGGCCTGACCAAGATCATCAGCGGGCTCATCTTCTACCCCTACCTCTTCTTCAGCTTCCCCCATTGCAGTATCATTGAAGGCACCATATTCAGCAATAATGTCATCATCATCCCATTGTTCTTCTTCACCTTCTTCCATTACAACCCCGGTTTCTCCGTGCTTCATCCAACAAATATAGTTTGGCATGAAACCCGACTTCAACAAGTGTGAATGAAGACTCCTTGAGCTAGCATATTCCTTCAAATTCTTACATATGGCACATGGGCAGCACATGAAACCATCGCGTTTGTTTGCCTCGGCCACACGTAAGAAAGAATGCACGCCCTCAATGAACTCTTTGGAGCGGTGATCAGCATTGTACATCCAATGCCGGCTCATCTGCATTACATGACATACATACCATATTAAAACCTAGAACATAATTAGTTAATTATACGACATGCATGCCACCACACAAGGTATTAATTTATGAAAGTCTCGCTACAATGTAGACAATCCCAACTACCACTAAAAAACTAAAGCTAAAATGCACTTCAGTAGCATAAGGATTTCGCGACCAATCTCAACTAAAACAGACAGATCATGTGTTTGTTCAACATCTATGGGCTTCTTCCGTAGGATCACTGCCTCATCAGCCGCCGTAGCCGCCTGTGCAATAGAGTTTTACACGTGTTCAACATACTCTTCCACCTAGTACCAGCCTAAACATCCAGTGTCATCCCACTAAAATTAAAATAAAAAATTAGAACTTTAATCACAATCATCATGAAAATAAGTTGTCGATGCAGAAAGTGACCAACTAGTGAATATTTGTAGTTTTGTTGTACGTTGTGATCGGAGGTGGCCTAGCACTCAATGACACAGGATTTATATTGGTTCAGGCAACGTGCCCTACGTCCAGTCGAGGTCGGTCGGTGACTTTATTCCTGAGCCCAGGTGCTCGAAGTTTGCTGTGGGGTTACAAACGAGAAGGAGAAAGATAAAGTGTACAAGAGGCCCGGTCGGCTCCGGTCGGAAGGGCCGAGAGCGACGGAGACTCCGCTATGAGCTTGAGGTATGAACCTGGCGGTTCTGTGGTTGTGAGCTATTGGACTAATGAATCTAAAGGAACTGAGCTTGGATCATTCGGTCCTCTTTGTTGGAGGAAGCACACACCCTTTTATAGATGAAGGGGATGTCTTTACAAGTGAGAGGGTGAGGGTACGTATGTCGTCGAGCCTTGTTGCCCACGCCGACGGGTACAAGATAGTGGTGGGCGCCTACAACACTGTTGTTGTCATTGTAGAATATCAGATGCACATGGGAGGTCATGCTGCCTTTTTAGGGATGGTGGACGTCGGTACCTATAAATATTGTTTGATGCCTAGAGTCATGCGAGGAGTCATGCTATGTTCACCCGGTATGGTAAATCTTGGTGCCGATACTGCTATCGATGTCCAGAAACAAGCGGGGGGCTTATCGTATGGGAGTTTTAGCGACCCCTACAATACTGTAGTGGAAGATGTCGGCGTCTACAATACAGTTTGGGTCAGGGTGGCTACAGAGTACTGTTCCGTGTAGGGTATGGTCCCTGGTATAGTGGTTTTGACTTGTGAGCCTTGCCTTGCCTTTCTTCGCACGCCTTCTGGTTCCTACCGAACGGGCGTCCCCAGTCGGATGGCTCCAGTCGGCTCTGAGTGCGCCGGTCAGAGAAGAGCGATGAGCAGGGTTCTTACAAGCCCCGATCGGAGGGACACGGTGTTGGAGTCGAAAGTAGGGCTTAGGGTAGGCCTTTCGATCGGAGAGGCCGTCCGGAGATGGCTGGAGCCTGAATTGAGCGCTCTGGTCGGATAGGTGGGCCGAAGTAGCTGACGAGCGGGCGTTGCTCTTCTTGGGCCTGGACTTCCGGTCCGTTGCTGGACCGCCCCTTTGCCCTGTTGTTTTTAGACTCTTGGGCCGAGCCTTGGCGCAGAAGCCGGTCCCCAAGGGACCCCAGGTTTATGAACCCGACAGGAGCCCCCGAGCCCCCTGGGCGATTCGGGTAGAATCGTCCGGGGGATTTTTGTCTTGTCGATGGGTGCGCGCGAGCGCACCCGCGGGTTTAGGCCCCGAGCCCCCGGTCGGTTCAAGCAGAACTATCTAGGGGTGTTGTTTTAGCGGGCGTGTGTGCGTGTTTTTAGTTTGAGATGGATTTTTGTCAACCAAGGCGTCGTTGTGCAGCCAAGGCATTTTTCAACTTACTAATCCCGGCGTCGAAGCACGTCGTGGATCGGGTGAGGAAGTTAGTCTGAGTGTGAGAGAGCTCACTGATCCTAGCGTCGATGCGTGCCATGAGATCAGGTGAGGGAGTTAGTTCGGTCGTGAGAGAGCTCACTGATCCTGGCATTGGTGCGTGCCGTGGTTTTGAAATGGTTAGTTCAGGGGATAGACGAGACCAAGCCCATGGGTCCTGGTGCCGTGGATCCTTGGCCTTGGCATAGCCTAGGCAGCCGAGATAGTTAGTTCAGTTAGTTTTCACGTGAGTTTGGAGTCACGATCCCTGGATTTTTGGAGCGTAGTCGGAAGTGAAGCCGTTACGCGAATTCAGAGTCGCGGTCCCAAGCCATAGCCGAATGTCATAGATCCTGTCGACACGAGTTCAGAGTCACGATCCCAAGCTGTAGCCGGATGTCATAGATCCTGTCGACATGAGTTCGGAGTCACGGTCCCGAGGTTTTTGGCTTGTGCCCTCGAGCCCTATCGGGCCTTCGTGGGGGTCGATGTGAGTTTGTGTGCGTTACCCCATCCAGTTCCTCACAACCGGAGGGGCTGAGTTTCATCGCTTATTCCGATCGCTCGGGCTCGAAGACTAGCTCGGTGAGTTGGCTAACGGGTGTGATCGAGCGGAATCTGGGTCCATCGTTCGTGACGGGGTCGGCATAGCCCTCTTGTGACATTCCACTACTCCTTTACCTGCAACCCGATAGATGCCTAGGTCGTTCTAGAGACCGACCCGGGTGGCCTAACGGCCTCCCCTCGATGGAGATTCTGTGGGCCTGGCGAGAGGTTCAGGACCGAACGAGAAGGTGAGATGACCTGGTTTATCAGACCGGGCGAAGGCCACACGGTGCTCATCTATGGTTTTCTCCCCTGGCTCTGTTGTTTGCTCATGTCGAATGAGGCAACCGCCGCTTCGTGATGCAACACGGAGCATTTTGGTGCATTTCGCTGCACATGCGATGCTTAGTTCCCGAGCCCCCGGGCGGTTTAGGGCCTGAATCGTCCAGGAGGCACGGGCATATGGAATGAGATGCGCGTATGGATGTATGAAATGATTTATAAGGAAATAGAGGGGTTCGGTACTGCTCACCTTGATGGCTAAAGTGACGGGGTTTGGAAAGCTTCAGTCGGAAATGTCCGACTGGGACCTACGCTCGTCAATCATGGGTGAGTCCTAGTGTGAATAGTTTTTGTATTAATGAACACATGCTCACCTTGATGGCCTGAGTGACGGGGTTTTGGAAAAGTTTCGGTCAGAAATGTTCGACTAGATCCTTGATGACCTGAGTGATGGGGTTCGGAGAGCTTCAGTCGGAAACGTCCGACCGGGACCCGTGCTCGTCATTCGTGATGGAGTCGGCATGGCCTACAGGGGGCGCCCCTTTGCTTCCTTACCTATCATTCGGTGTCTATCCTTACCTATCATTTGGGTTCTTCTAGGTATGGCCTGGGGAAGCGGGGAGCCACCCGCGTGCGGTGGCGCTTCGGTTCCTGTGCCCGTCGTGTGGTAGTGGTTGATCGTGCGGTAGTGGTGGGCCATGGCTAGGCCACGTCCTTTTTGATCAAGAGCCATTCCATCAGGCAGAGCACGTCTCATCAGTCACATCACGTCTTATCTGCATTAAATGGAAAAGAGAGAAATTCTCGCTCCGTCGTTCCGGCTTCCCCGATCGGCGCGTCCTTCCTTAACCGTTGTTCCCTTTTCCATAAGTAGGAGAGGGGAGAGGGTTTTCGTTCTGTTCTTTTGCCTGTTCTTCATCTGCCGCTGCCTTCTCTCTTCCTTTTTGTCGTGAGGGTTCTTGAGAGCCGCGGAGGTTTCTAGGGAAGAAAGGGGAGAGAGCGAGGGAGAAGAGAGGAACTCACCGAAATGTCAGACTAGAGGTCATCCACCATGAGGGCGTCAGTGCTAGAGGCTTTTGTCACAAAGGGGTTTCTGCCACCATGGGAGGTGGTGCACTAGAGAGTCCTCAGGAGGGAGGAGTTCCTGCAACCTCGTCCCAATGAGGTGGTTTCTTTCCTTACCTTTCATCAGCGCGGATTAGGATACCCCGCACACTGGTTCCTGCACAGGCTCCTCAACGAGTGGGGTCTGGAGCTGCAGCACCTTAATCCGACGGGGGTGCTACACATTGCTGGTTTCGTCACCGTCTGCGAGGCTTTCCTCGGGATGGAGCCGCACGCGGATCTCTTCCGGCTTTTCTTCTCCAGGAGAGCTATGACTGTGGGGAATTCGGCCGAGACCACATCGGTGGGAGGGTTCGCCCTGCAGAAGAAGCCGAGCACGGGAGGTGTGTATCCCACGTACTCCCCATGTGACTCCAACCGGGGATGGCATAGGGAGTGGTTTTACATCGGAATCTGGCGGAGGCGCCGTTTTCGACGTTCACCGGTGGGAGGCCGGTGAAGCAGAAAAGTTGGTCATGGGGTTGCGCCCGCACGGAGAGGCACAAGGTGGAGGTCATCGAGGAGGAGCTACAGAAGCTCATAAGGCTCAGACTTGACGGGGTGCGGGTGTTCCACACCCTCTTCCGCCGCCGCGTTGCGCCGGTAGCGGAGAGGATGCGGCCGATGTGGATGTACGGCGGCCGGTCGGACTCGCACCGTGCGTCACCTGAGGACCTACCAGACGATGAGGTCTTGAGTCACCTTGGTCGGGTGCTGCAGCTGAGGCCCACTGATACAGTTGTGGGGAAACCCATACCATTTAATGCCTCGGTCGTGTCTAACCTGGTATGATCCTTTATTTTGTTCGTGTTTCTTCCCCTGTTTTTATTATTTCTTGATCCTAGGCCATCCGTTCTATAGGGGCTTGAAAGGTACAAGTTTTGGCCGCACCTTCCTAAGGGACCGGAGGGCAGGGCCCGGTAGGTCACCCAGAAGGAGGCGGCAGACGCCTAGAAGAAGAAGAGAACCAGGGAGGTTCGGTGGAAGGAAGAGAAGAAGGAGGTCGCCCGGCGCGTGAGGGCTGGGGAACATAGGAGCGACGTCGAGTTAGAACTCACGTCGGACGATCCTACGGATTTGGATGACATGGTCTTCTCCGATGAGGAGGAGAGTCAGGGGGTCGCTGTGACCTCGGTGGAGCATCACGACCCTACGGCGACGTCCACTGGTGAGTAGGAGGCCACGTAGCGTGCGGAGGTTCCTGCGTCGAGGAAGGACGCAGCAAGTGCGGACATCATCGGCGAACAGGCGGCGAAGTGGACGTGGTCACCGCGCCCCACGGTGGCGTCGCCAGTTCCGTCGTCGCCAGTGGCGGACACGGCCGAGCGAGCCGGGCGGTCTGAGGAGTGGATTGGCACTTGTGCGCCGATGGGACTGGTGCCAATGCCTGGCTTGCAGCTGGAGGAGGCCCTACCTGCTGTGGGTGCGATCGAGCAGTCTAGGTGGTCTGAGGAGCAGACTAGCACCCGAGCGATGCATGGCTTGCGGTTGGAGGATGCTCCATCCGTTGCTCCGGTCAGGGAGTCCCGAGCCGGAGGTCATAGTGACCCGTAGGCCGGGCTGGAGCCGGTCAGAATGACTCCGCCCCTGTCTGAAGCGAGGGGGCACGGGTCGTAGTCTGGGAGCGGCCCTCGTCCTGTAGGTCCATTGTCGTGGGGCTTGCCTTCAGGGTCGTGCCGCTCACCTCCCGGTATGTTTCCCTTTGTTGCTCTTCGATCTTTTGTCGGTCGAGTCTTTTTGGAGTGTGACTCACCTGTAATTTCTATCAGCGGCCGGGGGATGCCGGGGTTGAGCATCGCTCCAACCCCCGTGCAGGAAACTTGGAGGCCTACCCTACGGCGTTCCCTCCCAGGGGGTGGTGCCTCCTGGGCGGCTACTGATAAGGCAGCGGCGGCGGCGGCGGTGTTGGTAGTGATCCTGGTGCCAATAGCGGGGGTTGCATCGAAGGTAACCCTCATGGCCCCTCCTCCACTGGTCGCAGTGGAAGAGATGAGGGAGGGTGAGCTCCCTATCTCGCCGAGTGGAGGACCGCATGACTTATCCTTGCCGTCGGAGCCAAAGGCACCGGAAGGAAGGGCGGCCGAGATGGAGTTGGGACGCCTGGCGGCGTTCCACATGGATGAGGTGGTGGACATCCCATCTGATGACAAGGTGGACATCACGGCGGAGCCACCGGTTTTCGCCACGAGAGCTGGCGGTGTCACCGCGGGAGCTGGCGGTGTCGCCGCGGGAGCTGGCGGTGGTCTAGTTGGAGGCTGGGCCCTCCGGCGGTTTGCCGGAGGGTAACCTAGAGTGGCCCTGCCCTGAGGACCCATCGAAGGCGCGGTTCATCCTCTGGGATTCCCGAGAGTGTCAGCTCTGGGACATTTTTTGGGGGGCAAGGGCATGCCGCGGTGTCTGAGCTCACCAAGCTATCCACGAAGCTTGAAAGCGCACGGAAGCAGGCTCAGTTCGCTCGGCAGTTGGTTGAGGGCGACCTGCAGCTCACCGCGGAGGTGAGTATTTTGTCTTGACTTTGCAAATGGCTTTGCTAGGCTTCTTGGTGACGCTCCTACGCTCGCCCTTTCAATTAAGAACCCTTGCAAATACATCCTTTTTTTTGACAGTCTTGCGAAGTACATCCTCATTGGGGGCCATCACTCTCGATCTAATGTTCTCTGCATGAAACAACATCTTCAGAGCCGTGGATAGTTAGGTCGTCAGTTAGCCGTGAATATGGATGGCAATCAAGGGAGAAAGGCTTGTCCATACAAACGGTAATGGTAATGAGGGGATCAAAAATTCTAAATGGATGGCAATGAGAGAAATCTATATTTTTGGATGGCAATGAAGGAATTGTCGTAGGTTTGAATGGCATCCTCCGTAGGGTATCGGCCCCAACAATTATCGTTATCAAGTAAAACAAGGTGGAAGTGATGGCGAGCAGTGCTCCTGTGTGTCCAATCACTCGCGGCTCCTGGCCAAAATATGAGTACATCGTATGAGAGGTGCATCCAAGAGCGAAGTACAAACAGTGCAAGTCTGTGCTCAAGTATTGCACTGCTAGCTAGCTAGCCGCCGTTCTCTAACAGCTCATGCTGATCGTGATTTATATAATAAATGCTTCCAGTTCCAGTTAGTGGCACACACAGAGATTTGTAAGGTTGCATTAATTGCATGTACGTATATAAACCAACGATGGCGCCGTGTTGTGCACGGTGCACATATATAGTAGGGCATGCTGGTGATGGGGACAAGCAGTATTCCTTGTGCCGGGTGACGAATTACGTACAGTGTATATAAAAGAGTAATAGGCCGGGCTGTGAGGAGTCGTCGCTCAGCTGGTTGGTACGGTTGAGCTTTCACCAGGGTATGTTCAGGTTCAACTAGCGGATCGATCGGTCTCTCTCATTATTCTCTTCTTGATTAGTTCCTTTTGTTGAAAAGCAGTTACCTGCTGCTCGTCCTTTTCGTTACTTAATAGTGTCCTTCGGAATCTATGCACACATAAGCAACGCAACCGAAAGGGCGACTACTCAATCATCAGATGGCGATGTCACGACGACGCAACAGGCCAGCTAGCTAGGCAGCATAAGGGGGGGTTGTTCACCCGCTACTAAAATTTAGGAGATGTGTTGGAAAGATATTGTATGGGGTGTTTGGATACTAATAAAAAATAAATTGTACTCCACGAGACGAATTTTTTAAGCATAATTAATTCATCATTAGCATATGTTTACTGTAGCAAACCATTGTCAAATCATGGACTAATTAGGCTCAAAAGATTCGTCTAGCAAATTAGTCGCAAACTATGTAATTAATTTCGTAATTAGTCTATATTTAATACTCCATACATATGTCCAAACATCCGATGGGACAACGACTAAAATTTAGAAAGGGACAACCAAACACCCCCTAAAATTACTCGTGACGACCCACTATCATTACTTCATTAGTAGCTAGTACACATATTAGTGCTACGCTATGCATTATTGCTCCTATCGAGCATTATGCACATGCGTGTAGTGTAGATCCCAGCTGTCACGAAGTCACGAGAGAGAGAGAGAGCAGCTTGAGGGGACGATTCGATCGATGTGGTTTGTCCGTAGCGTCGTTCGCCGGGCGCGCACCGGCCAGTTCTCTCGGTGTTGTACGGCGCGAGCCTTCGCCCACCAGAGGCCGGCGTGTATATATTTATGGCGATAAGCCGATAACGCATCGCTCGCGTCGCGCGCGCGGTCACGGCCTCACGGGTGCTACTGCTAGCTAGCTCTTTAGGGTCCCCCGGCCGATGGAGGCCGGAGGATCCGACGTGTGTGATTTCGGTCTCCGCCTGCCCCGGTCGATTAGCCTTTGCAGCAGCTGCAATCATGTTGCGGCGGAAAGCGGCCGGCCGGGCTGCTAGCTGTGTCCTGTGTGACGACGATCCTGTTGCTATCATATACAGTACATATGCAAACCTGGAAAGGACATGTGCATGGCTCCTGCGGTTTACGCCCCGGTTCGCTTCACTTATAAGTTGTACTTTTTTAGACCGACGAATAGGTACTTTTCTCTCGCAACAGATCCAGTCTTGTGTTCACGCATGCAGGCGCCAGAGAGAGTGCACCGTAGCCGTAGCCCTGCGTTGCACGCAGCAGACGCGCAGGCAGATCACACCCGGTCCAGTGGTGTCTGCATGGGCTCTTGGTAGGGGCCTGTGTAAGTGTCATACCAGTGCACACTGCAGACTGCACAGGACCCCTGCACCGCGCCCCGCCGCTGCTTCACCAGTTTCGATTCCTGGTCGCCCTCGGCAGCGGCCCTCGCGCACGGTATAGCAAGCCGTAGCTGCAAACGTCAAGTTCGGCTGATTGATTGAATATTGATGGACGGACAGCAGTGTAGAGCACCAGCAACAGCAAGCGAGGAAGCAGAGTCCATCTCCAATTTTCTTCTTCAAATCAAAAAGAAAAGAAAAAAGGAGTCCATCTCCAAGTCTCCCCATGGCCTGCGCGTCGGCCTCTGGCTCCGCGGGGACGACGGTGGCCTTCGCTCGGTCTCGTCTCGTTCGGCTTCTTTGGCGGCCCAGCGGGGCAGGGCAGTTGGCCCGCAAGGCAGCGCGGTTAGGGAAATAGGGACAGGCTCACCGGAAACCGTCGCTGCCGACGAGTCGGATGCAAACCTCGCGTCGAGCCCCCTCAGAAAATTTAATAAGATGACTAAGCAGCGGACTAAATAGCACGGCCCACGCGGCCCAAGAGAGCCGTTCGCTCGTGTTCGGCTGGCCATTTCTGGCTGGCTGGCTCCTCTTTTTTTTTTTCCCAGAAACAGTATTTTTCTCCCACTATTTTCTCGCTACTACTGTAAAACCCCGCTGCTACAGTGCCCCATTAATGCCAGCCGAACACAGCCGCAGAGTCGGACTCGGACGTCGCGACGCGCCTTCCACGGTAGGTACGTTAATTTCTTTTGTCCTATTTCTTTTCTATTTTCATTTCTTTTTTATTCAATGTTTTCCTTTTCTTTTTTCTTTTCCTTTCTTTTTACATTTTTCTATTTTGTTCGTCTTTTACTATTCTTTTTGTTTCCTATTTCTATTTTCATTTTTTTATTTGTATGCTTTCCTTTTTTTCTTTTCTTTCATTCTTTTATTTTCCATTTCTTTTTTTTTGGAATTTTGTTTTTCTTTTCTTTTTCTTTATTCTTTTACTGTTTTTTATTTTACTCTATTAATTTTTATCTTTATTTACTTTTTATTTTCATGTTTCCATATCTTTTCTTTCTTTTCTTCTATTTACCTTTCTTTTCTATTTTAGTTTATGTTTATGTAGATTCTTTTCATTTTGTTTTTATATTCTATTTTTATTTTATTCTCATTAGTTTTTATTTTAATTGTTTTTTATGTTGGTACATGCAATGGTCAAATAGTATGTATGCTGACTTTTATATTTTGCATTCCTTATTTAAGTTTCAATTTTTCTATATATTTAGTATTTGTTATTTATGTTTTTTTTGCATTTTTTGTTATTTGAGTAATTAATTACTTCACTAATTTTATTTGTTTACTTTTTATTTTTTACATTTCATGATATATGTGATTTCCACGCAGTATCCATGTGATGTTCTATGTTATATTTTGTAATGTTCACGTAGTATAAATGTGATGTATTTGTGATGTTCAGTATGATACATGTGATGTTCTATGATGTGCTGTGTAATGTTTCGCGTAGTATAAAGTGTGATGTTTCTGTAATGTATTTGTGATGTTCAGTAGCATTATGTATGTAATATTCACATAGTCTACATGTGATGTTCTCTGTTGTATTTTGAGATGTTCACATAGCATAAAATATGATGTATTTATGGTGTTTCGGTATCATTATACATGTAATATTCACATAGTCTACATGTGATGTTCTCTGGTGTATTTTGAGATGTTCACATAGCATAAATATGATGTATTTATGGTGTTTGGTATCATTATACATGTAATATCCACATAGTCTACATGTGATGTTCTCTAGTGTATTTTGAGATGTTCACATAGCATAAATGTGATGTTCGGCAATTATCTTTGAATACATGTTTATTATGAGATAAATGTTCGTTTAAAATTTGTATCGAAATATATCTATGTGGGGTCTTGTTTTAAAGAGTTTATTGCAAAGAATATGATGGTGCAATCGGATTTTAATTAGGATTCTTGGTTTAGGAGCTATGACTTTTTTTGTGTTCAAAAACTATGAAATGCGCCGATGTCAGTAATTTTGTATTTCCTGCATGCATGTTGCAGTTGAAGCGAGAAATACCGGCGTACGCTCTGCATCTGACGCGGGCTCTGATCGGCGTGTAGGCCCATGCAAGAAACGGCCCAACGTTTAGCGACCGGAAATAATAATTTTGGAGGGGTCGGCGGGCGATATGCGTCACCCAGGTCGGCAGGTAGACGCCCCCGTGGCTCACAGGCAACGCCAGTGTTCCCTTCCGATCAGCGTGCCGACCCTGCCCGTCTCTCCTTATTCCCCGGTTGTTTTCTACTATGAACGATAATTCGGCCCAACAATTGGTTCTTGACCTAGGACTTGGTTTTGGTCCAGCCCTTCACAGCCCGATTCGGTCACAAAAAACAGGCTTTAAGCCACTGCACAGCCACAAAAGCCCATCTCGGACGTATGTTTTAGACCCTTTATTTATGAGAATTGCTTTTTTGTTTTTCTTTTCTTTTTTTCATGTTTTCCTTTATCTTTCTTTTTTGTGTCCATGGACTTTTCTTGTTCTTTTTCATTTTTATTAAAAAATATTTTCTTCATATTTAATTATTTTACTATAGTCAGTTATTTTTTCCAATTTATATTTATTATCTTTTTTTCTCTCTATTTAGTGAGATGTTCTATGATGTATGTGTATGATCCCATACTAATCTATAGATGTCCCATAATGTTTTATGAATTATTGTTCTTACAGTACCCATAAGATGTTCAACGGTGTATTCTAGATTGTTCATGTCTTATCTATGGGATGTTTCGTATTCTAGATTGTTCATGTCTTATCTATGGGATGTTTCACAATGTGTTTTTTCATATTACCTATGATAATATTCTATGGTGTATTTTAGGTTGTTCGCATAGTGTCCATGGGATGTTGTTTTATTTATTATTTTTCTCTATGGCGTGTTTCCCTTTTTGTTTATATTTTGTTTTCTATTTAATTTTGGTTATTCATTTTTCCTTTATTCTGCATTTTTTGTATTTCATAGTATATTTTTCTTGTATCCATGACTTGGTGATATTCCCTTGACCTATTTCATCTATAATATGACATGACTTTTATGAGGTGTATTCCAAATAATCATTATAGTATTCATCAGATGTTCCATGTTACTCCGTATATCAATATCATGGATTGTTCTCATAGTATTTTTGAGACGGTCCATTATGTATTTTGGATTTTCCCCTCAAAGCATGCATATTACATAAGTGGTTTATTTTTCAATGTTCGTTAGTACCCAGTGAGATGTTCCATAGTGTATTTTAAGTTATTTGTGTAGTATACATGAAATATTCCCCTGATGTATTTTCTATTATTTACATAATATCCCATGAGATGTTCTATGGTGTATTTTAATTTGTTTGCCTAGCTTAGTATCCATGGGATCTTCAAAAGGTATAATTTAATTATTCCATTTTGCATGATGTTCTCATTTTCTAATACTGGATACAGATATTATGGAACTCCTATTCACCTGAACCTTTAATTTTATTCTCCTAAATTTGGAATATTATTCTCCTGAACCTAGAACTTTGTTCTCGTGAATGTGGAACATTGTGTCCTAAATTTGGAAAATTGCCCTGCTTAACAAAAAACAGAAATGTTCTAACTTTATGAGAAAAAATGTTCTTCAAAGAAGTTTTATCTGGATATATCTATGTTGGGTCATGTCTAGAAGGATTTATTATATGAAACACAATGGTCAAATTAAAATTTAATTCGGATTCTTTTTATATAAACTATGGCTTTTTTAAGTTGTGTGCTAGCATATGGGCTGATGTATAAGCAAATTTGTTTGAATTTGTATTCATGCATACTTTTTTCCTTCAAAAACCATGCTTCATGCCTATTTTAATGAGCCGATGCAAAAGAAAAAAAGAAAAAAAACATATCGCAAACATCAAAGATCCACCAGACGGATGGTCGACATGCGACTGCATGCCGATGGGTCGCTGTCGAACGCTATCAATACCTGATCGGCAAACCCATTAAGCAGTACAGGGAGCTTTATTTGGTGGTGTCACCCAGCCTACCGTGTGTGCTTTTTCCCACATCACCTTATCACAAGCCCATAGATTGTTTGCTTGAAGCAACACAAATATAATTATTTTTGTTTCTATTTCTCCCATTAATCTGCTATCTAGGTCTTAGGGGCTGAATGGTTTGGTGCCAGGAAAAGTCCGGCCAAATTTTAGCCTGCTATGTGTTGGATATATTATCGGCTTGACCCGTATAATATTTAATAAATCAAATAAAACTCTATGGTTTAATGCCGTATAGGATTTTGACTGAACGTTTACTCAGCTTATATGGTTGGAAATTATTCATCTATCGATAGAATATCGTCGGCAGTCCTCCGAGGGGTATCCCATCGTCGACAATCCTCTGAGGGGTATCCCACGAAGGTAGATTGATCGACAGAGGTGCGTGAGATCAAGAACAAGAAGGCAACAGAGACACACGAGTTAGACAGGTTCAGGCCGTCAGTATGACGTAATACCCTACTCCTGTGGTCTGTTGGTTTGTATTAGCTATCGTATGATATTGCGTGTCTGCAGATGTATGTATCTTGATGTAGCTTGTCCGCTAGGGGACCCCTACCTCTCCTTATATACTCTGGAGTGGTAGGGTTACAAGGAAAGTATCATATTTGTTACTATACAATATCTTGCGATGCACGTCGAGCAGCGCCGTGTACGCCTTGATCTTGTGAGGGATCTCCTAGCAGACAAGCTACATCAAGATACATACATCTGTAGACACGTAATATCATACGATAGCTAATACAAACCAACAGACCACAGGAGTAGGGATTACGTCATACTGACGATATGAAACTGTTTAACTCGTGTGTCTCTGTTGCCTTCTTGTTCTTAATCTCACGCACCTCTGCCGATCAATCTATCTTCGTGGGATACCCCTCGGATGACTGCCGACGATATTCTGTCGACAGTTAGCGTGCCAGGTAGGGGTGTACGCTTCATCCATGGCGAGCCAGATGGACCTCAAATCAACAGCGCGTTCTCGTCATCAATCTCATGGAGATCCATGCCGGTCCACGACGATGATTCATCGCTGGCTACATCTGCCCCGCGACAGCAGATCCGATCTCGAAACCACCTCCGAGGTCACCTTTATCAACAACTCATCGCCCGCTTCCTCACTGCCAGAGGAGGCATATCAACAACAACGATCTGATCGTATCCATCGATCGGGTCGGTCTGAAGCTCGTCGATTGCCACTCCATCGCTGAATCGGCTCTGGACACTCTGGTTCAGCGCCGACCACCCTCCGATCCAGATCTATCGGAGGCTGCTCGAGAAATTCCAGGGGTTACGGCCCTACCATTCGGGTCCACCAACGCCGCCGCCGCTTACCAACGTGCCCCTGAGGGGCAGATTCGTCAACCAGGTTGAAGACGTCCATCCTCTCGCCGACCAGACAGCGCCATACGCCGCCGATCAGACATTCTATCTAAAGCTAAGTCATACTTTAATATTCTTTTAAATATTCTCCAATCTTCGTTAATCGCCATAATGTTTCTCCGAGCTGTTTTCTCTATATTTGCTCTCCAAACGATTTTCCAAACCCTCGAACAATCATGTTGATGCTTGGACGCCTCCAGAGACGACCCTATCTCCGGCTCCTCCCTACACGTGCACGAGCGTCTGCCCTCTGCGTTAAGAGTGGTCGGCAGCGTCTCCTTAGTGATGCCTGTTCCTCCTACACATGCATGGGCTCCGCGCTCGACGTTATGGACTATGTACTAGTTAGGGCTGGAGACTCAGCTACACACTAACTGGTAGAGCGGTTTATATTAAATATAAACACATCTTCGCTCCAACTGATCGCCAAGCTACATACGCTATTTTTTCTCTGGAGTTCATATATCTTTACATCATGTACTACCCGTTCTACATGTTTGTATTGCAGGATCATCGTCCAGGTGGTCGGACCACCTGGTGCTTGGACTTCTCCACCGATCGACTGGTCGGACCGCTAGGTTCATTGACTTCGTCGTCGACCAGTTGATCGGACTGTTCGCCTGTCGCTTCTACTCAATGCTCACTTCGCCGCCGACCAGTTGACCAAACTGTTCGTCGCTCGTGCTTCATCGCCAGCTATGCCAGTTACTCCTCAGCGCTCGGATTCTTTTTGCTCGAGGACTAAGTGGGCACACTTCACTGCATGGACGTCGCCAGCTACGCAGGGGACTCCTCGGTGCTTGGACATCGCCAGCTATGCCGTGGACTCCTCGGTGCTCGAACATCACCAGCGACGCCGGGGACTCCTCGCTCTTCGGTGCTCGAACATCACCAGCGACGCCGGGGACTCCTCGCTCGTCGGTGCTTGGACATCGCCAGCGACGCCGAGGACTCCTCGCTCCTCGGTGCTCGGACATCGCCAGCGACACCGGGGACTCCTCGCTTCTCGGTGCTCGGACATCGCCAGCGACGCCGGGGACTCCTCACACTTCGGTGCTCGGACATCGTCAGCGACACCAGAAACTCCTCGCCCCTCGGTGCTCGGTCAACGCCAGCGACGTCGGGGACTCCTCGCACCTTGGTGCTCGGTCATCGCCAGCGACATCGGGGACTCCTCGCTCCTCGGTGCTCGGACATCGCCAGCTACGCTGGGGACTCCTCGCCCCAAGGTGCTTAGTCATCGCCAGCGATGTCGGGGACTCCTCGTTCCTCGGTGCTCGGTCATCGCCAGGGACGCCGGGGACTCCTCGCTCCTCGGTGCTCGGTCATCGCCATCGACGTCGGGGACTCCTCGGTGTTCGGTCGTCGCCAGCGACGCCAGGGACTCCTCGCTCCTCGGTGCTCGGTCGTCGCTAGCAACACCGTGGACTCCTCGCTCCTCGGTGCTCGGACATCACCAGCAACGCCGAGGACTCCTCCCTCCTCGATGCTCGAACATTGCCAGTGACGCCGGGGACTCCTTGCTCCTCGGTGCTCGGACATCGCTAGCGACGCCGGGGACTCCTCGCTCCTCGGTGCTCGAACATCGCCAGCGACATCGGGACTCCTCGCTCCTCGGTGCTCGGTCGTCGCCAGCGATGCCGGGGACTCCTCGCTCCTCAGTGCTCGGTCATCGCCAGCGACGTCGGGGACTCCTCGCTCCTCGATGCTTGGACATCGCCAGCGACGTCGGGGACTCCTCCCTCCTCGGTGCTCGGACATTGCCAGCGACGCCGAGGACTCCTCGCTCCTCGATGCTCGAACATCGCCAGCGACATCGGGGACTCCTCCCTCCTCGGTGCTCGGACATCGCCAGCGACGCCGGGGACTCCTCGCTCCTCGGTGCTCGGTCATCTCCGACGACGTCGGGACTCCTCGCTCCTTGGTGCTCGGTCATCGCCAGCGACACCAGGGACTCCTCGCTCCTTAGTGCTCGGACATCGCCAGCGACGCTGTGGACTCCTCGGTGCTCGGGCATCACCAGCGACACCGGAGACTCCTCGGTGCTCCTTTGGTGCTCGGATCTTGCTACGTCTCATTGGTGTGCTATCAAGTTGCTCCATGCTGTTCAGATCAGGGTGCTGATCTTGGGCAGCACGTCTGGGGTCTTGATACGCGCATGTCAGACGACATCGACAAGCTTTCAGACTTCTTTTTCTTTGACCCTGCTACAAGATTCATTCTTCATCTTCCAGTAGGCTCAGGGACTAAGTGGGCACACTTCACCTTTGGGTGAATGTACGTTTTTCTCATCTCATGGCTATGCCCGAGGACTGGCTGCTTGCTCGGCTAGTCTTCTTCTTTCTGACCCTAGCACCACGTGACTACGTCACCTACTATCAGGCTCGGGGACTAGCTGTGAGGGTATGGCCCCCGGTATCCACGAGACAAGACATGGGCCGCACCATCAGAGGTGGCCCAGCCCAGAAGATCAAGGCATGCACGGCGTTGCTCAGCGTGCACCGCAAGATATTGTATAGTACCAAATAGGCTACTTTCCTTGTAACCCTACCCCTCCAGAGTATATAAGGAGAGGCAGGGGTCCCCTAGTGGACATGATCCATACATCTCAATGCAATACATCAGAACACAGGATGTAGGTATTACGTCATACTGACGGCCGAACCTATCTAAATCTTGTGTCTTGGTGCTTGTATTACCATCTCGCTCCTGTTCTCGCTCACCTCTATGACAAATCTACCATCATGGGACACCCCTCGGTGGACTGCCGAGCATCTTTTGTCGACACCATCTTAATTGAGAAGCTGAGAAATGACAAAGGGGTGCCACACGCGTGCGTGCGCCGCCGTCGGCGGCGGCGGATGGGCCGGGCCGTGGGCGCGAGCGAGCGGGCCTGGCCAGGTTTTGCCACTTAATCCACATAATCACAGGAGTTTCTCTCCTTGATGGTGGAGGCAAACTAATTACGCCAGTTACCGTCTCTTCCGCTTTCCGTCTCCTAGGATTCTTCGCTGCCTTTCTTCCTTTCCGTCGTAGCCATAAATCCATAGTCTAGGATTCTCCGCTGCCTTTCTCCCTTCCCGCCGCAGCCATAAATCCGTAGTCCTCCGTCACTCTAGATCTTCCGCTTTGCTTCTGAGAGAGACCACATCTCAACAGCCCTTTTGCTTCCCCGTCTCGTACCTCTACACACACGGAGAAGTGGGAGACCAGGTGCCTCCGGAACCCTCGTCCACCTGTGAACCCTGCACGGGGTGTGCGGTGATTAGGTTTTTGGGGAGCGATTCCGCGACTGCTCGTTTGACATCTTCTTCCTCGTGGAATCCGTCTTCTTCCTGATGATCACTCGTGAAACCCATCTTCTTCCTGGTGATCGCTCGTGGAACCCGTCTTCTTCCTGGTGATCCGTTCGTGGGACTACACTACGAACACTATCCTGCATCGACTATGGTCCACGACTTCGAGCAACGCACTATATCGACTAGTGCGAATGGAGCCTCTGATGCCCTTAGCATGGGACCCTCCGTTGGGTACAATCTTATCTCTGTGATTACCGCACTTTGTGTTCTTATTATATCCTTCTGTAAGTCATGTCTGCATGCTGTAGCATTTGTTAGAGATATACACATGCACATATATGTCATCATGAACCTACTGATGTTATATTTCTAGATTAAATTGACCATGAGAATGCCTAATTATCTAACACTATGCAATTTTGGCTACCATTTCAACTCTACCGATGCAAGACAATTATATTGGCCGTGACCACCTAGGGTCTGGAGCATGTTTTGGTGGCCTGGCTTTGGCTTGGCCAGGCCAAACTAAGTGAGGGGTGACAGTGGCGACTTGCTAGTGGCTACATGTAGTCCAACATTTTTTGAGTTAGGAGTTTTAAATGACTAATATCTCTTAAACCATACGCTCATTTACTTTCAGTTCACATTATAATATTCCTCACATTTGTGTCAAAAAACTAAAATAAGATCCATATATATTCCTCACAGTTAATTGTGGTTGATTGATTGTATGGTTAATATTGATTCTGAGGTTAATGTATAAACAAATGATGTTACTATGGTTATTTTCCTGTATGGATAGTGTTAGACAGTTGGTCGCTATAAATATATATAGTTAAACCATTGGTCGGTATAAGTTTATAAAAGGAGTCAAACCATGCGTCGGTATATTATACATAGTACCATCCAACGGTAGGTCGGTATAGGTGTGTCGGCCGGTATAAGTTTATGGCGACACCACTATCAGCAACAATAGTGGTGTCATGTTAGAGACTGATTTGGTTAATGCCATGTTAGAGACTGCGGGACTATCTAAGGAATAGTGGGGTGAGGCTATATTGACAGCGTGTCATGTCCCGAATAGGGTGCCCACAAAGAACAAAGAAATTACACAATTTGATTAATGGGTGAAGAAGAGATTAAATCTCTCTTACCCGTGAACTTGGGGTTGTTTGGCAAAGGTGAATGTGCCAATAAACATAAAGCGAAAGCTTGACCAAAGACTGTTGATTGTGTTTTTCTTGGTTATGCTATTCACAGCGTGGGTTATAGATTTTTAATTATAAATTCTAGTGTTCCTGAGATGGCTGTTGATACAATCATGGAATCTAGAGATGCTATATTTTTTGAGAATGAGTTTCCCATGAAAATGCACCTAGCACGACTGGTCATGAATTTATAATTTCCCATGAGCATGAAAATTTTACTCCGATAGAACAAATTAAGGAACACTATATATAAAATCCTGAGGAGGATGACACTATAGTCACTAGAAAAAGTAAGAGACAGAGGACTGCAAAGTCTTTTGGTGTTGACTATAATGTGTACCTTGTGGATGACACACCAACGACCATTGAAGAGGCATATTCCTCTCCTGATGCTAACTTATGGAAGGAAGCAGTACGGAGTGAGATGGATTCTGTTATGTCTAATGGAACTTGGGAAATTGTTGATCGTCCGTATGGGTGCAAGCCCATAGGGTGCAAATGGGTGTTCAAAAAAAAGCTTAGGCCTGATGGTACTATCGAGAGGTACAAGGCAAGACTTGTGGCCAAGGGTTATACTTAAAAGGAAGGTAAGAATTTCTTTGATACTTATTCACCAGTTGTTCGATTGACCACAATTCGAGTTTTGCTTTCCCTGGCAGCCTCTTATGGTCTTAAAATCCATCAAATGGACGTTAAGACAGCTTTCCTAAAGGGAGAGTTAGAGGGGGAGATCTATATGATCAACCGGATGGGTTTGTAGCAAATGGTCAAGAAGGCAAGGTGTGTAAATTATTAAAGTCATTATATGGCCTAAAACAAGCTCCTAAGCAGTGGCATGAGAAGTTCAATAGAACTCTAACATCTGCTGGCTTTGTTGTGAATGAAGCTGACAAATGTGTGTAGTATCGGTATGGTGGAGGTGAAGGAGTTATTTTGTGCTTATATGTTGATGACATACTGATCTTTGGATCTAGCCTCAAAGTGATTGAGGAGGTGAAGTAATTTTTATCTAATAATTTTGAGATGAAAGATTTGGAAGAGGCTGATGTTATTCTTAATATCAAGCTTCTGAGAGAAGGTAGTGGTGGGGTAACTCTGTTACAATCCCACTATGTGGAAAAGGTGCTGAGTCGCTTTGGGTTTAGTGACTGTGCACCTGCTCCTACACCTTATGACCCGAGTGTGCTATTGAGGAAAAATCAGAGAATAGCAAGTGATCAGTTGAGATATTCCTAGATTATTGGTTCGCTCATGTATCTTGCTAGTGCAACAAGGCCTGACATCTCATTTGTTATGTGCAAGCTGAGCCAGTTTGTGTCAAACCTGGGAGATGATCACTGGCGTGCTCTTGAGAGAGTGATGCGCTATCTAAAGGGCACTATGAGCTATGGTATTCGTTATACCGGACATCCGAAGGTGTTGGAAGGCTATTGTGATGTCAATTGGATCTCTGATGCTAATGAGCTTTATGCCATAAGTGGATATGTGTTTTCGCTTGAAGGTAGTGTTGTTTCCTGGAAGTCTTGCAAGCAGACTATCTTAACGAAGTCTATAATAAAAGCAAAACTCACAGCATTAGACACCGCTGGCTCTAAGGCCGAGTGGCTTCGTGATCTCCTTATGGATTTACCGGTTGTTGAAAAACCCATACCGACTATTTCTATGAACTGCGATAACCAGACTGCGATTACGAAGGTTAACAGTTCTAAGGATAACATGAAGTCTACAAGACATGTTAAGAGACGACTAAAATCTGTCAGAAATTTGAGAAACTCCGGAGTAATAGCGTTGGACTATGTTCACACGTCTAACAATCTAGCAGATTAATTCACTAAGGGTTTGTCACGCAATGTGATAGAAAGTGCATCGAGAGAGATGGGTTTGAGACCCACATGAAATTTACTATAGTGGTAACCTGTTCTATGTGATCGGAGATCCCGTGAAGTAGGATGGTGAAACAAGATAGTAGTAAATTATGAGGAAAGGTCCTTAGTAAGACTCATTTCTGATGCACATCTTTCCTTTCTGTAAGGCAGGTTGATTTTTACCTTAATGTGTTCCAAGTGGCTTGCTAAAGCAAAGATGTTGTCCTACAAAACATCTTTTGAGGAACACACCTATATGAGTCAGACTGTTGGTCACAGTCTATGAGATTTGGGTGATCTCTAAATACTCATGAAAGGCACTGGAGTATGACTTATATGCTTCAAATAGAGGGGATGTCTTTTGCAGCCTAGTATCAGCTAAGGACTTTAGTGACATTCACCTCACGCAAAACTGTTAATTCAAAGCTTAGTCCATTGTTCATTTGTGACTGAGTGAAACTATTGCTCTAAATGGATGTTCAACTTAACAGTCTCCATCGAAACACTGATACATAAAAGAAATATTGTTCTGAGACTACTTTGTTACAAACCCTAGAGTTTGGTGGGGATTGTTGGATATATTATGGGCTTGGCTCGTATAATATTTAATAAATCAAATAAAACTCTATGGTACGTAACATTAAGCGTTGTATGGTTTAATACCGTATGTGATTTTGACTGAACGTTTACTCAGCTTATATGGTTGGAAATTATCCATCTTAATTGAGAAGCTGAGAAAAGGACAAAGGGGTGCCACGCGGGGGGCGAGAGTAGCATGACGCCCATGGCGTAGGTGGGGACTCAGATGAGGACGGCGCTGACGAGGACCACTCTGCCCGCCGTGGCCAGCAGCATGGCCTGCCAGCCCGCTAGGTACCGATCCACCTTGGCAGTGAGCGAAGCGAACGCCGAAAGTGGGAGCTTGACATTGGAGAGCGGCAGTCCCAGGTAGGTTTGGGGAAAACTGCCGACGTTGCAGTTGAGAACGCCTACGAAATTCTCGATGGCCCGCTCCGGCAAGTGCATCGGCATGATAGTGCTCTTGTCATAGTTGATCTTGAGGCCGGTCGCCGACGAGAACATGTGAGGAGCTGTTTGAGCCTGGCAACATCTCCGGTCTCCGCCCTGACGAGAATGATGGTGTCGTCGGCGTACCGGAGGACTGGGCACGGACCATCGGCCATTGGGTGTCGGACCGAGCCATCAGACTTGACGCCTCGTTTAGTTGGGCGAAATTTGGGAATTTGGCTACGGTAGCACTTTCGTTTTTATTTGGCAATTAGTATTCAATCATAGACTAATTAGGCTCAAAACGTTCGTCTCGCGATTTACAACCAAACTACGTAATTAGTTTTTTTTTCGTCTACATTTAATATTCATGTATGTATCGCAAGATTCGATGTAATCAGTGGCGGATCCAAAGGGGGGGCTGGGGGGGCTCCAGCCCCCCCTAATTTCTTGATTTCAATGCTAATTACTGTAGCAAAAACTTGATTTCACCGTTAAATCTTCGTGCAAATCAACATCTCTGTTGTTTTAGCCCCCCTTATCCCGCATCCCACGTCCGCCACTGGATGTAATAGCTACTGCAGCACTTTTTGGAAAAACTTTTTTGAACTAAACAAGCTGAGTAGCCGCTGCAGAACATCTGCCACCGGGAGGAATAGGTGGAGGAGTTGTTGTAGGCTGTAGTACTGCTGTGCTGTAGATCAACTTCTTCCCCTGGAGATCTGCTCGATCGGATACACTCTCTCCTATTGGCCGGAGCAGGGGCTTCCGCGCGCGCCTGGGACTGGGAGGACTCACACGACAAACTGCATTGAAAATCTGCTATTTTTAAATGCTAGACCTAGATACTACCTTTGCCTGCTCATCCATCTGACGGATCGCGCGACAGGATCGTCCGGGCTCCGGCCCTCTGAGATTAGTACGCGTGTGCTGCCTAACTGGGGGGGGATACGCCTCGCCGAACGTAGGATTACGTTCGAGCTAGTGCCATGCCTTGTCTAGTAGTACTAGGTACATGCGCTTCCACAGCTCTACTCGACGGAGGATCTTCGCTTAGAGAACCGGTCGCGCAGACGCCAGCGGCCAGCCAGCCACGCGTTCTGTACTCAGGCATGCTGGATACCTGGATCATACTACCGCTGACATTGACCCTGTTCACTTAAACTTACCGGATGTACCGTTTCAGCAAAATAATAGTATTTTTCTCTCAGAGCAAATTAGTATCAGCCGTTTTTCTAGCCAGCCGAACAGGGCCAGATATTGCAGGTGCGATGCATTAAAATCAACCGGCAGTCTGGCACCCAGCACGGCAATGGCATGGTTACGGGTGTGTTTGGTTTCATTGCTTAGTTGTAGCCTGGTTAGCTAGGATTGTAGTCTGACTAGACTAAACCTGGTTCCAGCAAGCCAACAAGAAGTTGTTTGGTTGTCTAAGCCTGGCTAGCCTCACAACGTGTATTGCCTAGATTGGTAAGTTTACCCTTTAAGGGCTACTTTGGAAGCACAGAATCCCGCCAGGTTCCCTGTAGTTTCCCCGGGCCAGGAAAACACGGGGCAAGCTCCCCTGCGCCAATGCCTTGTGCCCTTTGGAAGCCCACGAAACGCGGAACTGCAGCCCCCATCCCTTCGTTTTCCACGGGACAGGAAGCCACGAGTCATCAGGCCGGGAGCGCTTCCCCGCCCGCTGTTTCACGAGTCGCGACGTATCGCTTCTTCTTCCCAACTCCGCCTCGGTTGAGACTTGAGACCGCCCCATCCGCCGTCGTCACTATGGAGGCATGGATCGTCCCTTTGTCGTCGCCACCGCTGGTTCTCCTCTACGAGCACCTCCGCCTCCGCATGGTGAGTCCCGAACCTCCTCCTCCATCCGCACCTCCCTGCCTCTGCTAGGGTTTCTTCTCTCTGTTCCTCTCACTGGCCCTTGTAGATCCAGGTTTGGGCTGCAGCTGGTTGTTTGTGTGTTGAGGCGGAGGAACTAGGGCAGCGCGTTTTAGCGATGGCGCTCAGGGATGAGCAGGTGAAGGCGTGAAGCAGCTGTATGGCAGAGCAGACTGCTGCGCCGGTGCTAACTGAACTCAAGTTCAGTCATAATTAATCTCACTCAATTATCCCCCTCCGATCTCTTGATTTCATGTGTAAATGATTTAGTCGGCTTTAACAAAAGTTATTCCTGGTACAATGAGCTACTATATTGGTCTAAGGATCAATGGTGAATTATCAACAGTTTGTAAGATATAAGGTCCTAAAGTTTGGTAAATTTGGTGTAGAATTAATAATTCAAGATTCAACTTTAGAATTAGCAAAATGTTGTCTCTTGGCAAATTTGAATGTCTTCAAAACTATTGATCGCCATATGCTAGCTAACCTAAAAAATGCCATTTGATATACCAGGATTGATACTATAGATTTGTTCAAATTTTCCAGACATGTTATTCCTAAAACTGCTTCCAGACTAAACTTCCAAAACTGAATGTAAAATTTATTTTCAGAGTCACAGGTACATTGTTCATAGTTGCTGGTTTTTGGTCAAACTTTAACTGTGCCACACAAAATTTCTTTCAATCCTATATGTGTGTGGTCCATACAACCTTATGCAAAACTGTTCTGTTCCTGATCTATATCTCTACCTTACTTGCTAAAGTACATATCTGAATTAGTTTTTGAACTGGTAGATCAAGGAGCTCAAAGGTTACTTAAAAAAATGTTTTCTGATATGAACTTCATAGTTCAGAACTAAGTTTCAGAGATGTGTCATCCAGTGATTAATTTCAGGATAGCTGTTCAGGATTAAATGATTTACTGCTAGCATTTTGCGATTCAATGTCACTCAATTATTATCAGATCGAATTGGAATCTAACTTCATTTCTTCCTGATGCTTTTAGCAATTTAGATGACACTGATTGTTCATTCATATTTCAATGCAGAAGCACTTACATGTGTCTCGTTTCTGTCCACTATAGGCCTGCAGAAAGCTTTGTGAAAAGTTTGTTTCGATTCATCGACAGGTGCCGCCCAGGCTGTAGGTAAGTTTATTTAGATTCCCATCTTCCTACCTGTCTTTGGTACTTTAGATGTATCAGATCGATCAGTTTAATTGTTGTCTACTTACTCTACTGTCAGGAGATAGTGGTGTTAGAGATTAGTGATTAGTTCGGTCGCATAAGAATAATATTTTTGCCCATGTGATCTAGTCGAGTGAAAACATTGGAGAGGTGCTGCTGAAAAAGCACCATAGTCATTGTCATTTAGTAACTCTTTTCTTTCAGAACTGATTCATGGTCAGTAGTAGCAGCTGGGTATTGTAATTAGTGCACGGAATTTCAGTAGTAGCTAGTCACTACAGACCTACAGTCATCACTCACACCTAATACTGAGACTGATTTGAGAAAAGTAGGTTGGTGTGGTGGATGAAGCGTGAAGCACTTTCTTCTGTATATATTTGGTTGGTGAGATCAAACTACAATTGACATTGCAATCTGCCATGCAGAACATGATGGATGGGCACCATCAGCTCGCTATGATGCAGCAGCAGCATGAGAACCACGGCCAGCAGAGGACCAAAAAAACTTAAGCTTCTCTATCCGTCATGGTCTTTGTCAAACACTATACTATGCTGCTGAATGTTCTCTTCAATGAGGTAAGCAACCTCTTCCTGTCGTCAGATCTACCAGTTTTTGAATTGGTCTTTGTCAAACACTATACTTTAGATGTATCAGATCTACCAGTTTTCGAACTGGTAGATCAAGGAGCTCAAAGGTTACTTACTAAACTGTTCTCTGGTTTCCTTCATTCTTGAATGTTTACAATTGTCATTTGTTCATTCAGTAAAAGATACTTGTCTTACCAACGTGACTGGAATTAAAAGTGTAAATGCTGGTGCACATATCTTGTTCTTGCTTCTCTCACTGATTTGGTTGCTCTCATAGCCTCTCATGCAATTGGAAACTGCAGTGTAAGATGTATTCACGATGATTCAGAAGGACATCCTCAAGTTGCAGGTGAGTTTGTTGTTGATACACAAGTCTATCCTTTCCGGCTAATTTTGTTTTGTGGTCGCACAAAATGTTCAGACTTTTAGCCTGTCATTTTGTCTGACTTTTACTAACAAGTTCTTAGTTTGCAACAGGCAGCGTGGGCCAGCAACAACTTGTATTTGAAACTAGAGGTCAACATGAAAGCTAAAGACCCATGGAATTATTGACGATAACTTGTAAATTTGTTTAGAAATTACGAAAGTTTGTGTTTCATTCTTAAGTTCATTATTACTACTAAATTAGGAACTAAGGTGCATAAATTCAGCTGAGGTGTCACTCATGAGTTCATTGGGGAGCTATTTAATTGTTATGCACGTTTGGATTAAGGAAATATATTTTAAAGTAATAACATTTTTTTTGTTTCTTTATTTTGTCTTCAGAATGTTTCTGTGAACTGGGTTTCAGTGTTTATTTGGAATTCAAAACATTGCGCAATTTACACTACAGGCTTAGAATAAGTAAGCTTAGTCAATGGCCATAGTAAACATGCAAGTTGTATACATTGATTAACGTTATATAACTTACGGCAGGCCAGCCCACACGCTGCTACCTTGTCAAACTCAAACCTGCAATTCTGCACCCCGGCCGTACCTACACCCTGCTTCCAAACGATGACATGAACTGGGGGAAGAACGGGGAATGGCTCCCGGGGAAACGATCGTCCAATTATTTCCCCGTAGCGGATTCCCGTGCCCTGGGCAAATCGGCCCTGAGTTGCCAAAGTAGCCCTAAGGGATTTTGTCGAACTGGTGATGGGCATCTTGGAGAAGGGATGTGTCATCGGCTCAACGCAGTGGCATGGGCGACGCGGTTCTTGCATTGCATGGGCGCGCGCGCCGCGCGCCGCACGCATGCGTGCGAATCATGCGATTCTTGGCATAATGGCGTCGATCGCGCCGCGCCCGGGCGGGTCGCTGCGGGCTGCGGGCTGCGGCGCCAAGAGGAGACATGGATCGAGTGGTCAAAGCAGGTATCCGTATACTACTGTGCTGCTGGCTAGTTGCTACAGTCCTGCGGCCAAATGAGACGTACCACTTCTGACTTCTACCCTATACAAGTATACAACGTACTATATAAGGATGCTGCTGTTGATTTCACAGGATTACTGCTTAACTCTAATGATTAATAACCTCACATGACCAAATTATCTCGTGTGGCAGCGACTTGCACACAAGCGAGCCAACGATGCAGGATTATTACATAATGCATGACATCACCGAGCCGGGTTGTTTATTACTCTGTCAGCTTAAAAATACATGTTGTTTTAGTTTTGTCCTAAGTTAACTTTTATGAAGTCATAGAGAAATATATTAATATCTATAATACCAAATAAATGCACCACCATCAATGGATTTGACGAAAGTATTTTGATGCTATAGATTTTTGGCATATCTTTTCTATATTAGTCGAAGTTTGACAAGTTCGACTTCGGAAAAAAAAAACTAAAACAACCAACATTTCACAACTCAGTCGATGAATTTTGGTTGAAGCTAGAGCCTATGTCCTCAAGACACTGTCATATGACCACCAAAGGTCCTAGCCATGGTCACCTACTCGGAAGACTATCACCACTTGGCCACAAACAACTTACAATATTACTTCTCATGCATACTTATGAGGTCACGTTATAGGACCACGACTCTAGTTTTAAGAGCAAGGCTAATAATACAACTGGTTGCTAGCTGTAAAGATCTTTATAGCCTATTTCTCAGTGCACCTATATAGTAGTTAGCTCTTCACTATTAATACATGGCCCACTCGTCTCTCTCACAAAGTTTCTTGGTTCTTGTTGTAAGCTTACAACCCACTTCTTCTCTCTCCTCTCATCTCTCCTCCACCTCAGCATTCAGCCTGTTTACAGCATGTTATTATATACTTGCCTTAACACATAACACTAATATGACTCTAAGTTCTTTAATGCAGCATGCCTTTATACACAATCTTATGCAAAACGACAATCTCAATCAGTCGGCCGTTCCGGCCAAACAAGCACTAGTACTAGTGCTAATCCACCACCTCATCCTCTTTTCGCCTCCTCCACATCCTCTAACCATATACCACAGCTGCGTCCACATCCTCCACTCCATGTCATGGTTGCCATTTCATTTCTTTCGCCACCAAACTAGTTTGATTTCTATGGCCATGCATGCTTGGACTTCTCAACTCTAGTGACAATGTGGGGACAAGCGTGTGGGAAGTTCAAAACACGCACCAGAGCATGTTTTTCCAGAGAGGGTGTCTTTCGTGATCATCAGAGAGGAGACACTGAAGCTTTTTTAACATTGTAATTACTAGTTTTTTTACATTGTCAATGACCGTTGGGAGCTCTCCGGTGGTGGTCTTCGGTGACCCACCAGAGCTCTCTGGTGCCCACATGAAAGTTGTATAAGGTGGCAATGGCTAAATTGTTGAGATGGGCTATAAACAGAGTATGTGTCTAGGCAAGTTACAACTTTTGGACTCTGAAAGGATCTCTGATGGCTAGATGGAGCCTAATTTAAAGTTTTCTACAAACAAGAACACTTAGGAAAACTAGTTAGTAACAAAGATGGCCCTAATAAATACTACTACTAACTTAGTCTAGCAAGCCTAGGGTGATTAGCTACACAATCCTAGATATCAAGTGAAGCAACTAAATAAGGTTTTTAGGAACTGTAAAGCTAATTAGGCAAAAGCCCTTGGATGACAAGTCCTACTATCTCTACTTCTAGGAATTGAAAGGCACAAATAAAAGCACAAGTGGAGAGCGATCGAACCACATAAATGGAGACACAAAGATATGTCCCTGCAGTTTTGTGGCTTGTTGGCCACAGTTCAAGGATCATCGCCCCTCTGCAAGCTCAGTGACCCCTCAAGGTCATCTCTGATGTGAGCGCTTTTTTATGAGGCGGCTCAATCACAAGGTACCCCAACAAGCCTTGGTATCCAATTGCTCTTTGTCTCTCCGACGGAAAATAAGCACAAATGCCCCTCACAATATTCCTCTAAAGCTCCTTAACAATCTCCAATGAGTACTCAACGTTGTGACGGATGCACATTCAACCTGTGGAGCCATCTAGCCCCACAGGTTTTCATGCAGCAAATAGACCCCCACTATAGCATATATGGCTTGGCCCCACAGTTCCTACTAGCTGGCCCCACAAGTTTTAATTGCTGGATCCGCCACAGACTCAAAGAAGTCCCCTTCCTCCAAGTTAGACATATTGTTGTTAGGGTAAGGTAAACTTCCCAGGACACCAACCAAACAAGTTCTTATTTTGGTCTCGAGCTCAAATGAGGATTGCAGTGGCAGCAAAATTTGGTCACCACTCGAGCCGCCCCGAGAGAGGGATGTGTGTCCTCCGTATTTATTGCTCTTAGCTTGGAGGAATTCTAGAGGAATTTAGATGGTTTGGAGGAATGCTAGAGGAATTTGTGAGAGAAAAATACTATTTCGGATGAAAAAAGAAGCGGATCAAGCCGGGTTTAAGGACACGCGAACGGAGCCATTTGTGGAAAGAAAAAAGATAAGCCGTCTGTTGCTCTAGACCTGCGCGTTATAAACAATAGGATTTTCGAAAACTTGGAGGCTTGGAGCTACCATTAGGCTATGCTATGAACAACACCTGACCTGACGCCTAGAAGGCAATATATATGTCTTCTTTTCGCCGATACGGCGTGTGCACTTTTTATGCAAGTGCAAGTGCGCAACGTTCAAATTCCTGGCAAAGCTGTAGAGGTGTAGGATGCGTGGGTGCCTCAGCTCAGCTGGATGCTGGCGGTCTGGCGCACAGCTACCCGTTCCGGCTCTGTTATTGGGCTGTTGCTCACCACCGCGTATCTTGTCTTTCTCCCTTGGCTGCAGCTGAAAATGGATATGTAGACAGTAGTAGTAGCTTGGCAGAGCTCGCCAAAGAATGTGCAGGAGGAACGTGCCGCCTGTGACCTGTGACCTGTGACTGTGATAGCGGCATGTACACTGAGCTGAGAAAAGGCTGCGACGGAATCGAGTAAAAGACCCTGCAGCGTGCCGTTTGTTTCGAACGAGACACGACAGGATTCGAGTTCGTCGTCGTACTGCTTGCTTGTAGGAGTAGTACGTAAGTATCATTGTCATACAACGAGTAATCAATGTTGCAACTAGGTAGGTGGCATTGCTAGCTTAGCTTGCAACACCACTGTCCACTGTAGCTCATTCTTCTGCGATACCCCTGAAACTCAATGAACCCTTCTAATGATGGCCATCTCTCGTGACGCGTGGGATCACTGTTCAGTATTCACTTGGGAGTAAGGCTGGACGAAAAACTCGAAGCTCGTTAACTAGCTCGGCTCGTGGCTGGCTCGACTCGGCTCGGCTCGGCTCGTTATGATAACGAGCCGAGCCGAGCCAAGATTTTAGCTCGTTATCTGTAACGAGCCAACTCGAGCCAGCTCGTGAGCCGCTCGTGAGCTAAACGAGCCAAGCTTCCAGAAAAAAAAAAGTATCAAAACTTGTATTAGTTTTTGTATTACTTCATGTCTTGCACTTTACAATTGACTGGTAACTGGTCTAGACCCTATAAATTGATTGGCAACTGATCTAGATGCATTTCTTTTGTATTATTATTATTCTCAAATTTTAGATAAATACAAATATTATATTTTGTATATTTTTTATACCTGGCTCGCGAGCTTAACGAGCCAGCTCGAGCTTTTAACGAGCCGAGCCGAGCTGGCTTTCTGGCTCGTTAGGATAACGAGCCGAGCCGAGCTAGCTCGTTATCTTAACGAGCCAGAACGAGCCGAGCCTAAACGAGCCGAGCCGGCTCGTTATCCAGCATTACTTGGGAGCCGATGGACCGCCTGCTCCGCTAGCCGCTGGTCCGGTTATAAAGCCGGTTCGGCTGGGCTGAAACGATCGTATACGATCGTGGATTATTACTGTTGCCTGGTTTGGTGTGAGAGAAAACACTACTGGAAACCCATCCTTTGTCGAGGGCTTCTGGGTTTGCCGAGGGTTAGATCTCGGACACTCGGCAAAGGCTCTATTTGCCGAGGGCCAGCCCCAGGAGCCCTCGGCAAAGAAACGGCCCTCGGCAAAATAAATCTTTGCCGACGGCCAATTTGCCGGCCGTCGGCAAATATGGCCGGATGGGTCACGGCGGCCACTGGCGTCAGTCTTTGCCGAGTGCCCGCCGTCAGGCACTCGGCAAAGATTTTTTATTTTTTTAAATTTTCTTTGCCGAGGGCCATTGGCCAAGCCCTCGGCAAAGATCTCCTTTGTCGAGAGCCAGGCTAGGCCCTCGGCAAAGATTTTTTATTTTTTTTTAAATTTTCTTTGCCGAGGGCCATTAGCCAGGCCCTCGGCAAAGATCCCCTTTGCCGAGGGCCAGACTAGGCCCTCGGTAAAGATTTTTTTTTTGGTTTTTTTAACCCAGTTTTTTTGTGGTGCTATAATACATTATTTAAAACTCAATTTTAAAATTTGGGCCAATTTTGACTTTTTTTATATATTTCCCTAATTTATTTCTTTTCGTTGATTTTTTTCGAATATTTCAAATTTGAACTGCAGTTGGATGGAATAATGCAATTTAGTGATTCGAAAAATGTTATTCATAGTATTTGGTGTATGTTGAGTCTCTATTCACGAACTCGCATCAAATTTCGATCATCTTCTTCACGTAACATGACGAGGAACTTGTCGGAAAAAGTGTTTTTAAATTATATAAAATCCATAAGAAGTCCGAAAATCACGAAACTTGTCGAGGTGTCATGTTATCGCATGTGTAGGCTGTGGTAAAAAATTGAGAATGTTTCGAGCAAGTTGTGACGTCGGATGCCTAAAACCCAGGGAAATATATAATTGAGTCAAAATTTGATCCAACTGCAGTTCAAATTTGATGGCATATTATTACATTATTCCATCCAACTGCAGTTCAAATTTGAAATATTCGAAAAAATTCAACGAAAAGAAATAAATTAGGGAAATATATAAAAAAGTCAAAATTGGCCCAAATTTTAAAATTGAGTTTTAAATAATGTATTATAGCACCACAAAAAAACTGGGTTCAAAAACCAAAAAAAAATCTTTACCGAGGGCCTAGCCTGACCCTCGGCAAAGGGGATCTTTGCCGAGGGCCGGACCAATGGCCCTCGGCAAAGAAAATTTTAAAAAAAATAAAAAATCTTTGCCGAGGGCCCTGGATCTGGGCCCTCGGCAAAGGGCCCAACCCTAAATCGGCCAGCGGCCTGGCCCAAAATCCCCGCCCGCCGGCCCGCCCAAAATCCCCGCTACTGCGTGCCGCCGCCGCTGCTCGCCCCACCGCCGCCCCGCGCCCCGCGCCCGGCCGACACCGCCCTAGAGCCGCCCCGGGGGCGCACCCTTCCTCCCCTCCCCGTCTCGGTCGAGCAAGGGGAGCTCGGCCGCCCCGGCCATCCCTCCGGCAGTCCCCCGCGTCGGCTTCCCCCCCCCCCCCCCGCGCCGGCCTCCCCATCCCGACACCAGCCCCCATCGCCGGCTGCTGTTGGAGGGGAGGAAGCAGAGGGTGAAGTAGGAGGAAGAAGAGAAGGAGAAGAGAAGGAGGAAGGGGAAGAGAAGGAGAAGAAGAGGAAAAGGAGAGAAGAAGGAGAAGAAGGGGAAGAAGGAGAGGAGGAGGAGGAGAAAGAGAAGAAGGGAAGGGGAGAAGCAGAGAAGAGAGAAGGGAAGAGGGGGAGAGGAGTACTCCGACGCCGCTCGACCTCACCGGAGAAGAAAGTGGCCCCCGCACCGCAACGCCCGACTCCACCGCAACCCTAGGTAAAACTCTCGTTGTCGGCCTTTGTGCCGTATGTGGTTGTGTGGGCCTTCGTGTCGTAAATTGATATGAGGGCCTTCGTGCCATTGTGGTTGTCGGCCTTCGTGCCGTTGTGAATGTCGGCCATCCTGTCATTTTTTTGCAGGTTTTGGAAACCTCTCCGTGCAGGGGAGGTGCTGCTGAAATTTTGAACAAACAATAACCTATTGCCTTTTTATGCAGGAGAAGAGGACGTCGGAGGGGACCCAGAGGACCCCGATCGTCTTCGTCGGCGTCACGGTTCTGCCTGCACTGCGTCGTCTCGCCACTGCGTTGACTCGCCACTGCCTCGCTAGCCTAACTTCACCGACACCCTAGGTATAAATAACCTCTTTTTCCACATGTTTGTCGTAGCCCGCGCGTAACCCAGTTAGGCGTCTCCCGTCCGAAAGAGATACGGTCATAGGTATGCGGATCTTTGCATATCTGCGCCCGTATCTGGTTTGGATTGTCTACATTTTTTGGATAGCCCGCGGATGCATAGATGGTTAGTTTCCATGGTCCGCTCCGGTCTGAGATGGAGTTTTGGCATCACCTCCCTGTTGTTCTCTGAATACACACTCTCCCTTGCAGGACGTGTATCGAGAGAACAGCGGGGAGGTGCTGCCGAAATTTTGTCTCGGAGAGGAGCGGAGCCTGGAAACTAACCTCATCTACGCATTTGCGGGTGGGATTAGGACCTATCCTCACCTATTAGACATTAGGAACACCGCGTAGATGCAATTGATGGTGACAATACTCTGTGATGTAAATGTTAAAGGATGGAGGACCGTTAGTGGATGTACACGGGCTGGAGAAGCGAGAGTGGCTATGACTATGAATGGGTGAAGGGGACAGATCGTTTCTTGAAACATGCATTTGGCCCAGGAGCAGGAGGACATTCTCTAGTTTGGTGTCCCTGCAGCAAATGTGACAACAGGAGAAAGGTAGACGAGAAGACCATGGGTAGACATCTTGTGTTCAATGGTTATACGCCTAGCTACCAGCAGTGGATCTACCATGGTGAAGCAGATCGTATAAGAGCGGAGGTGGTGAGAGCACGCCTCGAGGCTTTTGATGATGATGCCGGGGTAGCAGACATGCTAGATGACGCCCACCAAGCTCACTTCGCTGAACGACATGAGAAGGAGGAGATGGAGGAATCCGCAAAGGACTTCTACAAAATGTTGCAATTGGCACAGAAACCCCTTCACGAGCGTACAATGATTTCTCAGCTAGATGCGGTTGGACGCGTAATGGGGTTGAAGGCCGAGTTAAACCTGAGTCAAGAAGGCTTCGATAAGATGTTGGCCATGTTTGGCACCATGCTACCGGAGAAGCACACTTTGCCGATGAACTTGTACGAGGCAGAGAAACTCCTTCGTATGCTTAAGATGCCGTATGACAAGATACATGTTTGTCCAAAGGGGTGCGTCCTATTTAGGAAAGAACACAAGGACGTAAATTACTGTCCAAAGTGTAAATCCTCCAGGTACCTGGAGGTAGACTCTGGTGATGGTCAGAAAAAGCAGCTTTCGATCCCCGCGAGAGTGCTACAACACCTTCCTTTCCTGCCAAGGATCCAACGGCTATTCATGATCGAGGAATCCGTGAAACAGATGACATGGCACAAAGATGGCAAACGGTACAATCCTGGGAAGATGGTACATTCGTCTGATGCTGAAGCATGGACGTACTTCAATGACAAACATCGTGACAAAGCAGCTGAGGCCCATAATGTACGTGTCGTGCTGGCAATAGATGGGTTTAATCCTTATGGAATGATGGCTGCCCCATACACATGCTGGCCCATTTTTGTTATCCCCCTCAATCTCCCTCCCGGCATCTCCTTTCAACGGCATAACGTATTCTTGTCGTTGATAATTCCTGGACACCCGGGGAGTAATATGGGTGTGTTCATGGAGCCTGTGATTGACGAATTGATCCATGCTTGGGAGAAGGGGGTATGGACATACGATCGAGCTACAAAGACAAGCTTCAAAATGCACGTTTGGTACCACTACCCCCTGCATGACTTCCTGGCGTATGGGTTATTTGCCGCCTGGTGTGTTCATGGGAAGTTCCCATGCCCAATATGCAAGGAAGCTGTGAGGTTCATTTGGTTGAAGAAGGGTGACAAGTATTCGTTGTTCGACCAGCATCGTCAGTTCCTCCCTCTAGACCATGAATTCAGAGAAGACATCAAGAGCTTTACGAAAGGTGTCAAAGTGATAGACCCTAAACCGCACTTGAGGACTGGCGCCGAGGTTCGTGCTCAGATAGATGCTCTCGTGCCCAATGAAGAAGGTGGTTTTGTGGGATATGGTGAGGAACATATGTGGACTCATAAGTCCGGCTTGACGAGGCTCCCCTATTTCGATGATCTTCTTCTACCACATAATATTGATGTAATGCACACTGAAAAGAATATCGCCGAGGCACTTTGGGGAACTCTCATGGACACTGACAAGTCTAAGGACAATGTTAAGGCTAGAGTGGACCTAGCGACGTTGTGCGATAGACCGAATCAAGCGATGCAGCCTCCTAGTGGCCGAAACAAGAACTGGAAAAGGCCTAAGGTCAATTTTGTCTTGCAAATCGATCAAAGGAGGGAAGTACTAAAATGGATCCAGATGTTAATGTTCCTAGATGGATATGCAGTGAATCTTAGCAGGGGAGTGAACTTAGGCACTCTGCGAGTCAACGGGATGAAGAGTCATGACTACCACATATGGATTGAGTGGCTTCTTCTGGCGATGGTCCGAGGCTATGTCCCTGAGCATGTTTGGTTAGAGCTGGCAGAGTTGAGCTTTTTCTTCCACCAGCTTTGTGCCAAAGAGATATCTCGGACCGTCGCTCAGGACTTGGAAAAAGCGGCACCTATGTTGCTCTGTAAGCTGGAGAAGATCTTTCCACCCAGCTTCTTTTTGCCGATGTAGCATCTGATTGTGCACCTCCTGTCCGAGGCATGTTTGGGGGCCCGTGCAGGCCCGTTGGTGCTATCCAATCGAGAGATGTCTAAAGACTCTTCGCAAAAAATGTACAAATAAAGCCAGAATTGAGGCTTCCATTATAGAGGCATGCCTTCAGGAGGAGGTGGCAAACTTCACAACGCAATACTACAAGCCGAACCTTCCTAGCAATCATAATCCACTCCCTCGTTACAATGCTGGCGAAAATGAATCGACCCTCAGCCTTTTCCAAGGCCAACTCGGCAGTGCAAGTGGATCAACCCTGAAGCTATTGGGAAATGAAGAGTGGCGCAGTATCATGCTATATGTGTTGAATAACCTTACCGAGGTGCAGCCGTTCATCAAGTAAGTTCGCAACGAACTTGTTTCAATACGCCGTCACTATTCTGCATCCAACCCCATTGATTCTCGTTTGGACAGGGAATTTGTTCGTGAATTCTGGCATCAATCAAGGGATCCTACCTCGCATGAACAAGACACCCTTGTTTCACGGGGTGCGGGAGTGGGGAGGCCTGATTTCATTTCTTGGTTCAAACAAAAGGTAATGTCCAATTTAGCTCATACGTTCGATCGTCCAAGGTGACCGTACGTTTGATTAATATAACGATCTATCATGCTTCACCTTGTAGGCCCAGACCGGTTCGTCCATGAGTGACGAGTTGAAACAGGTTGCAAACGGCTATGACGTTAGGGTGAAGTCATTTACCGGCTATGACGTGAATGGATATCGCTTCCACACAACAAGTTACGAGCAGATTCGGCCCAAACGAAAAACCACAAATAGCAGAGTTTGTACGCCCGGCACTGATGGCCTCGACTATCATGGTAGAGTTGAGGAAATCTATGAACTCTCATTTCATGGAGACAAACCTCTTAAACCTATCATGTTCAAATGCCACTGGTTTAATCCTCGATCAACGAGATGAACCCCTCATCTTGGGCTAGTCGAGATTCGAGAAGATTCCATCTATCCTGGAAAAGATGTCTACATTGTGGCTCAACAGGCCGTGCAGGTGTATTATACTCGATACGCCAACCAAGACAAAGAGGATCTTAAGGGTTGGGCTATTGTGCACCAGGTATCTCCACATGGTAAACTACCTGCCCCAAACGATGATGATTACAACTTCAACGCAAACACATATGATGGACAGTTCTATCAAGAAGATGGGCTACCAGGCACGTTTGAGATAGTCTTACCCGAAGCAATCGAAATGGAAGTAGACAACGAAATGGTTGATGGCGAGGTCGATGGAGATGTGGTGGTAAATGCCAAGGACATAGCAATGCTTGAGCGATTACTTCTAGGCAATGACTACGATGACAACATAGAACCTTCGGATAGTGTTGCCCATTTGGACAATTTTGACAGTGATGATGAGACCTATGATCCCAATCATGAAGATTATTCCTAATACATGTAATACTATGTTTTTTTAATTTGTGTTTTGTTTATATATTTTGAATCTATTTCTAATATATGTACTAATTAGTCTTGTTCATTCTTTATGATTGCAGGTGATTGAACAAAGATGGCGAGCAGACGTCCACGCCGTGACACGCCCTCGGTTTACGGGAGAGACCGCCCTCTCCTTCGAGGTGAGGGGTCGTCGTCCGGGGCAGCGTCCACAGGAGGTGACGAGAGGAGGACCAGGGGCAGCAGCCGTAGGAGGCAGCGGTCTCCTCCCTCGCCACGTGATGAGGTGCTGGAGGAGGAGCACGTGACGGCCATGGCCACGTCCTCGTCGGAGGACGAGAGGGGTCAGCAGATGGGCGAGGGAGGTGAGGCGCTCGAGGGCGAGGGAGGTGAGGCGCTCGAGGGTAAGGGAGGCGAGGGGCTTGAGGGCAAGGGAGGGGGTACCGCTACCCAAACTCCCTACGAGCGAGGTCCCGTGAGCCTCCCTCCGGTTCCACTTCCTCACAACCGCCCAGTGATTCGGCCTATGGCAAAGAGGTAAGTAATTATAGATGTTATCACAACTACTTCATAAGATATGTTGGAAATCATAAGAGAAACTGATAAATTTTCTTAATCACTTGTGCAGGGCCTGGTTGGTTTTGTCAGGTACTCCAGCACGCACCCCCGCGAGCATCCTTGGTGTTTTGTGCAGGAAATGGTACCCTGGCATTGTGCAACTGTCCGAAGAGCCGGTGGTGCAGGAGCCGGCCTCCAACTAGGATAGGTACGCGCTGGTCACGGATGACACTTACCGCAACAAGCAGGAGCGGGTATTGGCGGAGTTTTGGGTAAGTTTCTCTCGCACAACATTGCTTAATACATCTCATTCATTGGTTAAATGTTTTATTGAAATAATGAATGGATACATCGGTTTTGTATGCAGAAATTTTTCAAGGCCGAAGAAGGACTTGAGGCCCAGGCGGATCGAGCGGCTGTCGCAGCTTGTAGGAAGTACGTCACCGAGATGCACCGCCATGGGCGCGTCCAAGCCCACATAGACTACTATAGGTCGGTACTTGTCGACGAAATATGGTCGGCAGTCTACCTAGGGGTATGCCCAAGGTAGTAGATTGTCGGCAGATAGATGCGCAAGCCACAAACAAGACGGTGACGCAAGACAGACATGAGGTTTTATCCATGTTCGGCCGCTAAGAAGGCGTAATACCTACGTCCTGCGTCTTATTGTATTGCTGTATGTCAATGAGAGATGTTTTTTAGAGGGGTCCCCTGCCCGCCTTATATAGTCCGGGGGTAGGGTTACAGATATGGAAACTAATCCTAGCCAATTACAATTGCCATAGGTGGCCGGATAAGGATTCCTATTCTAACCGACCA